>NC_064626.1:178526544-178829711 GCF_023864275.1 Schistocerca cancellata
CTTCCACATTGCTGGAAACGGGTTCTACAAAATGCTGGTGACTACTTTGAAGGACAGTAACAGGTGTGAACATGTAACTGTTTTGTTTCAGTTGTGAATAAATAGCTGCCACTAGTTAAGTTCCAACCCTCGTACAATCCAAAAGCATGGTCTTTGAGGCCCCTCCCAATTTTTATTCACCAGCTCCTGCACCACCAGACATTTCGAGTTTGGGTTGGCACCATTATCAACTCTCTGCAGACCCAGGAGAAAGGTGTTACACAGGATTCCATATTAAGTGTTCTTCTTTCCCTCATTGCTATTAATGGAGTTGTGGCTTTTGTCAGACCATTGGTCACTCCTGCTGTGTATATGGATGATTTATGTATCTAGGCTAGTTCTCTTTCATTGGCTTCTGCAGAGTGACAGCTCCAGATTGCCATTTGGCATGCTTCTGCATGCATACTCTCACATGGTTTTCGCTCCTTATATCGAGGGTAGTACATTTCTGATGCCATACTATGGTCCACCCTGGTCTGGAGCTGTACCTTGATATGCAACACCTGACTGTGATCCTTCAGCTTCTTTTCTAGGGTCTTCTTTTTGACAACAATCTTACTTGGTTGCCCTATATCTGCATTCTCAAGGTTGGTTGTTTCTGTAAACTCAGTGTCCACTTCCTTGCCCCAGTCTCTTGTTTGACTTTTCTCCAACTTTATTGGGCTTTAGATCTGGCTCGTTTGCACTATGGTTGTCGAGTTTATGACTCAATTGCCCCTTCCACATTACTCCTCCCCATCATGGTATCTGGCCACCGGTGCCTCTTGCACTAGCCCTGTTGATAGTCTTCTGGTTGATGCTGGGACCCCCTTTTCAGTTGAGTGGTTCCAGCTCCTGGTTTCCTGTGCCATCACAATCCACTCACTCCCTACTCACCCCTCCTATTCTATTCTTTTCATGGCTTCAGCATATTGCCTGCCCACTGCTGGGTTTACTGGTTGGGCTGCACCACACTACTTCTCTCCTGTGAAATATCCATCTTCCCTCTTTGTCCTGTTCCCCACGTTCCCTCCCAAGCACCCACCTTCGGTTAGTTCCTTTGCCTCAGATTCAGAAAGTCCTCTTCTGGGGTTTGAAAGCCTCCATCACTCCAGTAGTATTCCACTGTTTGTTTTGCCCACTCTTATAGGCATTTTTGGATGCAATTGTTTTTTATACTGATGGCTGTAAATCTGCCGATCACTTGTGTTATGCTTACGCATCTTCTGTTGGCATGGAACACCATCTCTTGCCTGCCAAGTATGTTGTTTAATGCACAACTGGTGGCCATGTCTCAGCCCCTCTGCTTTATAAAATAGTCATACCTCACCTAAGTTTTATTTTGTCAGACTCGAAGAGTGGCCTTCAGGTTATCACCCAGTGTTTTTTCCGCAACCCCTTGGTCTCTGCCATCAATGACCTTGTTGCCAATCTTGATTATTTTGCTTGTTTGGTTGCTTTCCTTTGGTTTACTGGCCATGTGCGTATCCTGGGTTATTCTGGGTAATGAGCATTCTGATTGTTTGGCTGGGGTGGAAAAGGGGGGAGGGGGAGGGGGGAGCAGCCACATACCCACCACTTTCTGTGACCCCTCGAGGGATGAATTTGCAGCTTCACATCAAATTCGTTTTTGCTCAGTCATGGACCAGTTTTTGGAGGTAGCCTCCATGTCTAATAAACTTTGTGTGATCAAGGAGACTCCCACCACGTGGTGTTCTTCCCTCTGCTTCTCCTGGTAGGAATCTACCACCCTCTGCCATTTTCATATCAGCTATACCATGGTGACCCATGGTTTTTTACTCCATAATGAGCTGCTCCCACTCCTTTTTTGCTCTCTCTGCTTTGTCGTCCCAACTGTTAGTGGACAAACCTCGCATGGCTATTTCCGTCCTCAGTTTTCTCTATGAAAGTGATTTCTCTTCCCAGATTTAAGCACCATACCTGCAGTTCCTCCTCTAATTGGAGTCTCACAGTTAATGTTGGCTGGAAGCATAGTCTACTCCTCTGCTCGGCCGTCTATTCTTCGGCGTCTCGACTCTATCCACCACCGTGGATTACGTTTAGTGTCTGGAGCTTTTTACACTAGCCCTGTGGAAAGCCTTTATGCTGAGACTGCTGAACCTCCGCTGTCCAATCGGCGAGCAGTCCTCCTGAGTCGTTATGCTAGCCATCTGTCTTCCATGCCTGCTAATCCAGCCCATGACCTTTTTTTCGACGCCTCCTTTGATGTAGGGTATGCCGGCCGCTCCTCCTCCCTACTACCCCCGGGAGTCCGCTTCCGTCAACTGCTCCATTCTCTTTCCTTCCGCTTTCCTAAAACCTTCATGACAACTTGGGGTACAGCACGGCCTTGGCTCCGTCCCCGGATCTGCCTGCTCTGTGACCTTTGTCAATTTCCCAAGGAATGTACCCCTACACTTGTTTATCGTCGGGCATTTGCTGCTCTATGTGCAGAAATGACGGACGCCACATTTATTTACACCGACGGCTCGAAAACATCGTTAGGTGTAGGGAGTGCCTATATTGTTGGCGACACCCCAAATCGCTTTCGGCTTCCCGACCAGTGTTCGGTTTATACTGCGGAGCTTTACGCTGTTCTCCAGGCTGTCCACTTCATCCGCCGCCATCAGCGGATACAGTACGTTATCTGCTCAGATTCTCTCAGCTCTCTCCTCAGTCTACAAGCTCTTTACCCTGTGCACCCTCTGGTCCACTGGATTCAGGACTGTCTGCGCTTGCTCCACCTGGGGGGCGTCTCGGTGGCGTTCCTCTGGCTCCCGGGACACGCTGGTATCTGTGGGAATGAGGCGGCCGATATGGCGGCCAAGGCTGCAATCTCTCTTCCTCGGCCAGCTATTCAGTCGCTTCCCTTCACAGATCTACGGAGCGGTTTATGTCGCCAAGTTGCTCATTTATGGCATGCGCATTGGTCGGCACTTCCCCGTAATAAATTGCGGGAAGTGAAAGCCCTTCCTTGCGCTTGGACCTCTTCCTCCCGAACGCGTCGTCGGGAGGAGGTAATTTTAGCTAGACTCCGGATAGGGCACTGTCGTTTTAGCCATCGACATCTTTTACGCGGCGATCCTCCCCCACTCTGTCCCCACTGCTCTCAGCTGTGGACGGTAAGACACCTTTTAATTGAATGCCCATATTTTAATCCGTTACGCTCCCGTCTACAGCTATCGCCTGATCTATCGTCGATTTTAGCAGATGACACGCGCTCAGCCGACCGCGTTCTCCAGTTTATTAGTGACAGTGAAATGACGTCAGTCATTTGAAGCTTTTTTTGGGGACAACCACCCCCTTTCTGTAGTAGATTTTTAAGCCTTCTTCTATTTTTAGTTTCTCCAATTTTCTGACTTTGTTCCCATTGCTGCTGGTTTTCAATTTCGGTTTTTTACTGTCTTAAGTCACGGGCTGGGCGCTAATGACCATAGAAGTTTTGCGCCCTAAAACCACAAAAAAAAAAAAAAAAAAAAAAAAAAAAGTTAATGTTGGCATTAGTTGGTTTTTAAGACCTTCAGCCTCACCTCCATGCTGGACAAGTCCCCCCCCCCCCCCCCCCCCCCCTCCCACATTTTGTCTGGTGTTTTGTGCTAGTTTGTTTTTGCTTTTTTTTGGTATCTTCTTCCCCTGTTGTTGTTCCCATTGTTTCATGATCATGGTATCATATTGGGATCAGGATGGTTATTTCCTGCCCCAACATTCCTTTCGCCATTTGCCTCTTTGTTTGTCCATTTTCGTTTCCCATTGACTGGACTGTGCTGTTTTTGTTCCTCCTCCCATAGTTCTGCCCCCCCTCCCCATCCCGGCCCTGATCCAATCGACCAACCTACCATCGTTTCATTCTCTGGAGATTGGCACTGAGTCTCCCTCATATTCATCACCCCCTGGCTCTAGTAAACATTAATGGGTAAGCATACAGCAGCATGTCCTACGTAATATGTTCCAAAAAGCCATGCTTAAATACAGGATTGTTCCTTGGGTTCTGTTGGTGATAGAAATGTAGGGTCAAGCATTTTAGATAGCCCTTGGGCTATGGATTGACTTAGTGTCACTATCCTTTGTACGGTGGTTAGCACACTGGCCTTGTATTCGGGAGGACGATGGTTCAACTGCATGTCCAGTCATCCTGATTTTAGGTATTCTGTGATTTCCCTAAATCGCTTAGGGCAAAAGCTAGGATGGTTCTTCCGAAATGGCACAGCTGCTTTTCTTCTCCATCCTTACTAACCTGAGCTTGTGCTAAGTTTCTAATGATGTTATTGTCGACAGGACGTTAAACACTAATCTCCTCCTCCTCCTCCTCCTGCTATAGTGCAGGGACAAAGTATGAAAATTACTCACTTCCTCAAGCATAGGCAAATCAGGTGGTTCTTTTTGCATTCGATGTGGTGTACAGCAATCTTAAGTAGGTTATGGAGACACCATTAGTTCATGGGCAGTTTCTTAAGAAACCTGAAAAAAGATCTTTCTTACCATTTTTTGTACTGGAATGAGCTGCATATTCCAAGCTGGCTACTCACAGCAAATGGCTGAAGTTTTTACAGTGTATTCCTAATACCCCCATCTCGAACAACCTTGAAAATTTTCTTGATTTCTACACTCCTGGAAATGGAAAAAAGAACATATTGACACCGGTGTGTCAGACCCACCATACTTGCTCCGGACACTGCGAGAGGGCTGTACAAGCAATGATCACACGCACGGCACGGTGGACACACCAGGAACCGCGGTGTTGGCCGTCGAATGGCGCTAGCTGCGCAGCATTTGTGCACCGCCGCCGTCAGTGTCAGCCAGTTTGCCGTGGCATATGGAGCTCCATCGCAGTCTTTAACACTGGTAGCATGCCACGACAGCGTGGACGTGAACCGTATGTGCAGTTGACGGACTTTGAGCGAGGGCGTATAGTGGGCATGCGGGAGGCCGGGTGGACGTATCGCCGAATTGCTCAACACGTGGGGCGTGAGGTCTCCACAGTACATCGATGTTGTCGCCAGTGGTCGGCGGAATGTGCACGTGCCCGTCGACCTGGGACCGGACCTCAGCGACGCACGGATGCACGCCAAGACCGTAGGATCCTACGCAGTGCCGCAGGGGACCGCACCGCCACTTCCCAGCAAATTACGGACACTGTTGCTCCTGGGGTATCGGCGAGGACCATTCGCAACCGTCTCCATGAAGCTGGGCTACAGTCCCGCACACCGTTAGGCCGTCTTCCGCTCACGCCTCAACATCGTGCAGCCCGCCTCCAGTGGTGTCGCAACAGGTGTGAATGGAGGGACGAATGGAGACGTGTCGTCTTCAGCGATGAGAGTCGCTTCTGCCTTGGTGCCAATGATGGTCGTATGCGTGTTTGGCGCCGTGCAGGTGAGCGCCACAATCAGGACTGCATACGACCGAGGCACACAGGGCCAACACCCGGCATCACGGTGTGGGGAGCGATCTCCTACACTGGCCGTACACCACTGGTGATCGTCGAGGGGACACTGAATAGTGCATGGTACATCCAAACCGTCATCGAACCCATCGTTCTACCATTCCTAGACCGGCAAGGGAACTTGCTGTTCCAACAGGACAATGCACGTCCGCATGTATCCCGTGCCACCCAACGTGCTCTAGAAGGTGTAAGTCAACTACCCGGTTGCAGTAAGTACTGGGAGATGAAGAAGCTTGCAGAGGTTAGAGTAGCATGGAGAGCTGCATCAAACCAGTCTCAGGACTGAAGACCACAACAACAGCACTGAAATGGGAACAGGTAAGGGGATCTATGGGTGTAGGACAATGTCTATGAAGTGTGATGCCAGGAGAGTTACAGGAATATAAGATATGGTGCAGTGCTGCAGGGAGAGTTCCCATCTGCATTGTTCAGAAAAGCTGGTGTTGGTAGGAAGGATCAGGATGGCACAAGTTGTGAAGCAGTCATTAAAATGAAGAATGTTGTGTAGGGCAGTGTACTCAGCAACTGCATGGTCGAGCTGTTTATTGGCCACAGTGTGTTGGTATCTATTCATGCAGAGAGACAGCATGCTGGTTTTCATGCCCACATAGAATATAGAACAGTGGTTGTAGCTTTTGTGACCTTCTGACATGCATGCAGTAAATGCAAAAATGTGAACTATGGTGACATTACTACAATATTTGTCTTTTGGCAGCCAAGAAAAGAACAAGACCACACTGTTCCAGTTTGAATGCTCAAGGACAAGTATTGGTTGGCAGCCATCATAGAATTAAGAATGTGGCGGAACAGCATGTCTCTCAAAAACCGCCATTCTGAAATGGTGCACCAAGTTCATAGTAATGCATGTCCCCATGTCGTAAATATCATAATGCCAATTCAAGTGGGAGACAATTGAGGATCTTCCTTGTAGTCCTAATCTCTCCCCATATGATTATTACATATTTGGTACCTCAAAAAATAAAAGCCTTGATGGGTCAACGATTCCTGTGGGACAAGGATGTGCAGCAGTCAGTTACGGACTTCTTCACACAGAAGGACACGATATTTTACCAAACGGGTATCTTCAACATGGTGCTCAGGCAATTTTGCCTGATTAGCATACTTATTCTGGGCTGCATGGTCTTCAAATGGAAACTTTTTGATCTTCCATAATAGCACATTCGTAAAGATACATTTATGGTCAGGAAAGCTACTGCTACTTAGCAGATTAATGATTTTTCTGATTTTTTTTTTAACAAAAGATTTGCTGAGACTGATATCCGGCAGTGTAGTATGCATTTCCTGTCTAACTAAGTCTAATAGATCTGCTTTTTTGGTCCCAACATTTTCAGTTACTGTTACTAAGAATTCAATGCAATTAGTAGCCAAAGGTTTGAATTTAACATCATTTGTGACACTGATAACTGTCACCAGGGAACTGAATGTGATGTGTCTGACCAAATTTAAAATTATTCATGCCTAATAATGTTCAAAATTTCCCATGATTTTTTCTTGAAACTTTGAATTTTTTTGTTAGTGGTATATACACTGAGGAGCCAAAGAAACTGGTACACCTGCCTAATATTCTGTAGGTCCCCCGTGAGCACGCAGAAGTGCTGCAACACAAAGTGTCATGGACTCGACTAATGTCTGAACTAGTATTGGAGGGAACTGACTCTATGAATCCTGCAGGGCTGTCCATAAATCTTTAAGAGTATGAGGTGGTGGAGGTCTCTGCTGAGCAGGACATTGCAAGGCATCCAAGTTATGCCCAATATTGTTTAGTCTGGGGTGTTGGGTAGCCAGTGGAAGTGTTTAAACTCAGAATGGTGTTCTTAAAGCGAATCTGCAGCAATTCTGGACATATTGGGTGTCACATTGTTTTGCTGGAATTGTCCAACTCTGTCGGAATGCACAATGGTAATGAATGGATGCAGGTAATCAGACAGGATGCTACATACATGTCACCTGTCAGAGTCATATCTAGACATGCCAGGGGTCCCATATCACTCCAACTGCAAATGCCCAACATCATTACAGAGCCTCCACCAGCTTGAACAGTCCCCTGCTAAAATGCAGGTCCCTGGATTCATGAGGTTGTCTCCATACCTGTACATGTCCATCCACTCTATATAATTTGAAATGAGACTTGTCCGACAAGACAGCATCTTTCCAGTCATCAACAGTCCAATGTCAGAGTTGACAGGCCCATGCAAGATTTGTGTCGTGCAGTTATCAAGGAGATACAAGTGGGCCTTCGACTCCAAGAGCCCATATTGATGATGTTTTGTTGAATGGTTCACACGCTGACTTTTGTTGATGGCCCAGCATTGAAATCTGCAGCAGTTTGCAGAAGGGTTGCACATCTGTCTCGTTGAACAGTTCTCTTCAGTCCTCATTGGTGCCATTCTTATAGTATCGTTTTTTGGCTGTACCAATGTCGGAGATTTGATGCTTTACCAGATTCAGAATATTCACGGTACACTCGTGAAATGGTACTACGGGATAATCTGCGCTTCATCACTACCATCATCTATAACACCACATTCAAAGTCACTTAAATCTTGAAAATCTCTCATTGTAGCACCAGTGTATCATACTCTTGTCCTGTATATGGCGTTGCCGATCGCCGTACCATATTCTGCCTGTTTACGTGTCTCTGTATTTGAATGCACATGCCTAGACTGGTTTCTTTGCTTCTTCAGTGTATAAGAGGCGATAAAAAAGTTTCTGTTTCGAAGGGCGATACAGCCCAGAATTGTTATGGCAATCATGCAAAATTGCTATCCCGATGAATGAAGATACACATTTGGTAAAATACTGTATCCTATTGCGTGAAGATGTCGGTAACTGTCTGCTGCACACTGACCCTTCAAGGCCTTTATTACGGGATTTAAGGCATGATAATCACATGGGCAAAGATGAGGACTGTAGAGCAGGTCCTCAAGTGTCCCCTGCTTGCCTGTAATGGGTGAGGCTGGCCTCATAGGTTGACCAGCCTCTTGTGTTGAATCTCAACCAGCACAGAACTTAGCACACCATTCCACAACTGTGGTTTTGACAGGCATGCTGCCCCATACACATCTTCATCCTCCAGTGGATGTCTAGTGATGTTTGTCCTTTTGGAGCCAAGAAAAGAACAACAGCATGTTGGTCCTGTTTTGATGCATTTGGTAATAACATTGCCATAGTTAATATTTCTGCATTTACTGCTTGCATATCATAAAAACACAAATGCTGCACTAATCTCTTGCCTACATGTTGATGCTTATACACTGCATCAGAGTAACATACATTTTAGATACGCAGTAGCAACAGCCTCAAACAGAAACTCTTTGATCAACTCTTTGCAACACTGCTTATAGCAAAGTTTTAAATCTAATATTCTGTATTAAGTAAAGCTATCAGTCCCTAGCCCATGAATCTTTGATCCCAGATGTTACCCACCATATTTCACAGCTTCTACTGTGATTGTTCCTGACCTATTGTAAATGAAAACTGTGCTTTAAGAATCTCTTCGTGGAATTAAATTTTTCATCTACTATGTATCTGTGAAAGCTTTTTCCACTTTTCATTGTGTACTTTTTCCTTTAATGGTGTAACTGAAACAGCATTTACATTTCTCTTTAACTTAACTGTTCTCCTTTTCTTGGAAACTGATTGAGGGAGCTGCTGCAATTCAACCATCCTACACAGATAAACCTCTCATCTTGCATCTGTTTTATTAGAGACATTTGAATTTAAAAATAAATTATTAGTTCTTGTGGCATTATATCCTATTCTTTTTGGAATATTACAGTGAGGATCAAACCACTGCACTATCAGCTCTAGGTGCCCTTGATCAGAACTATCCAACATTAAATAGATATTGAAAATTCCACAAACAGTTACAGTCTACAGTAAAACAATAGTGACAGTATAAAAAGAATAGATTGCTACAAATCATGTAGTTTGCTGCACACCACATAGCGAAGGTAGTAAATAGGAAACATCCATATTTAGAAGAGAGGGCTTGGTATTATTTAGTTATCAGACTAAGTATTTCAATAGATGTTGATAGAATACACACATGTTTGCCCATGTAACTGCCCCCCTCCCCCCATTTCCACACCCACACCCACACCCACACCCACACCCACACACACACACACACACACACACACACACACACACACACACACACACCACACATACATGACCAGTATTGTGTATGTTCTGTTTTGTCTATATTGGATGAATGACTTAATCTGATAACTAAATAACATCTAGCAGTCTTTTGTCAGCGTGCCCTTCTCCTACTTAAATCTGTTTCTGTAAGGTGTGTGGCGAGCTATTCTTTTCGTATTGTTGTTATAACATTTTAGATTTTCCATTGTTTCATGCTATTATGTAATTTCACATTTGTAGAAATATGTATCTGTGGATTTTTTAAATTTGATAAAATGATTTCAGAACACCATCTTTCTTCTTTAACATGTATCTTATCTACATTTAAATGTACATCTGTATTTTGAAAACCACTGTGAGGTGCATGGCAGAGGGCACATCCCATTGTACCAGTTATTAGCGTTTCCTCATGTTCCATACATGTATGTTGTGCAGGAAGAATGATTTTTTGGATGCCTCTATACGTGCAGTAATTATTCCAATCTTATGCTCATGATCTCCCTGTGTGAGTGATATATAGGGGGTTGTAGTATATCCCAGTTCATGAAACTTCGTTAAAAGACTTTCTCGGGATAATTTATGTCTATCTTCACAAGTCTTCCAGTTCACTTTCTTCAGTATCTCTGTGACACTCTCCCTCAGATTAAACAAACATGTAACCATCTGTGCTGCCCTTCTCTGTATACATTCCATATCTCCTGTTAGTCCTATTTGGTACAGGTCCCACACACTTGATCAATACTGTAGAACCGCTCACACGAGTGATTTGTAAGCGATCTCCTTTGCAGACTGGTTGCACTTCCCCACTGTTCTACCCATAAACTAAAGTATACCACCTGCTTTATCCATGACTGAACCCATGTGGTCATTCCATTTCATATCCCTACAAAGTGTTACACCCTGAAGGAGTGAATTATGTTCCCTCTTATGCATGTGAGGGGCACACATGCCTATGTGGTGTGCTAGTTAAGAAAACGGCAGTAGGCAGTAGATGAAGGGGCACACTGGAAGAGCTGCATGGGCTAGCATATTAAGCCAGCTAGTGTGACTACACTAACATTCAGAATGGGCTAATATCTCTTAACTGAGGAGGGTCTGGACTGGATGGACCATGGGTGGCTTGCAACCTTTGTTTGGCAGCATCTGGCAGAATGGGAAAAACCACTTCAATGGCGTACCGGTGGCAATGAAGTGTCAGAATGGTCGGGGATAGGACAGTAATAAATTGGTGTCATAAGTCCTGGCTTGCACTGCACTTCACTGCACTATTTGCACTACACCACACAGAGTATTCCAATTGCTGATACCGGGGGATGAACCAGGCATCCGGATTCAGGCTTTGTACTCCTGTAGTCAGTAGAACTGCATCGAGAAAATGCAGCTTGGTTAGCTGATGTGGAAAAAACACAGTAGTACTCCTCTCATTAAACAGACTGCGACAGAACAACAGCAAAGACTGCAGGATAAGAATTCTGGGGTTTGTGCATACTCCACCAAAAATGTGGCATATGATGACAACGGGCCACATGGTGCTGCACAGGCAAGCTGCTGAGGGCATGACTGGGGATGTTGCCTTGTTAGAGCAGATCAAGAGACTGGTCGAGTGATGTTTTGGCATACCTAGCATCAGTATAGCGAGACTGTCTATGTTCTCCTCCCAGCAGAAGTGACCAGTGAGGGTGTTGTGGGGATGGTTTCTGGTCCATGCAGCCTGTTGTCTACTTCTAGAGATGGAGGCGAGTGAAGGAGTTGCCACACAGTTCCCCTCTTTTGAGAGGAAAACATTGGTGTCAACTGCACAGAGGGGTGCTTGAAGCTGCCTTGTTGTAGGGCATGCATGGGGTGCTGTGCTCTTACTACGGTTTCTAGTGAAAGGAGGGTGATGGGCAGCTCCTGCGTGCAGCATTGGGAGTGTGTGAAGTAGCGTCGCTGTTCCAATGGTGCAGGTGCTAGCAGCAATGGAGACAACACTTTTGAGTGTGGCAGGCACCTGTGATGATGGGGTGCCATCGATGTCGGCTGGAGGCTGCAAAAAAAGTTAGTACGGTGGTGACATCAGGGTACCAGGCCTGTGAGGAGTGTCACTCATAAAGTCAGTTAGTTGGTGGTGTAACACAGGCAGCATTGGATGGTGGTGTGTTGGACATGGTGTTGGGGGTGGCATTAGCCAGTGGCACATCAGGGACACCAGAGAGGACAGTGCTGGCCAGCATCATATCAGGTGGCTTATTGATGGTGCTGTGGATGGATCCAGTTGTAGGTGAGGACAACTCTACATCGATGGTGTTGTGCTTGTTGGCTGGAAGGGGTTGTAGGGCATAGGCCAGCTTGAGCCTAGCTATAGAGGTAGTTGTTGTGAGCCCTTTCAGACGAATGGAGACTGTCTTGTTTCCATGTTGCAATATCTTGTGTGGACCTGAATACTGAGGGCAGAGAGGCAGTTATTATGCATCCACCTGAAGCATGACGTGTGTGCATGCTGTGAGGTCATGGTGGATGAAGGTACAATGCATACCATGCTGTTGCAAAGGTGGTGGAAACAGTTGGGCAGTGTAGCCCAGAGCTGCTGCATGAAACTTGGGATGCTGCTGTAAGGAAAGAGCGGAGTCATGTATAAAAACTCTCTGGGAATGGCGAGTGCCCGTCCATATACCAGCTCCACAGCCAAAGTTCCCAGGTCAGTTTTGTGCGTGATCCACAGGCCTAGAAGTTACAGGGCAGGCAGCAGACCATTCAGAAGAATAGCATGTGAGGGTAGCTTTAACTTGTGGTGGAACCGCTCTCCCACACCGTTAGCTACAGGCTGGTATCTGGTGGTATGGTAGAAATTCTGCATCTACATCTACATAAATACTCCGCAATCCACCATACGGTGCATGGCGGAGGGTACCTTGTACCACAACTAGCATCTTCTCTCACTGTTCCACTCCCAAACAGAATGAGGGAAAAATGACTGCCTATATGCCTCTGTACGAGCCCTAATGTCTCTTATCTTATCTTTGTGGTCTTTCCGCGAAATATAAGGCTGTGGCAGTAAAATTGTACTGCAGTCAGCCTCAAATGCTGGTTCTCTAAATTTCCTCAGTAGCAATTCATGAAAAGAATGCCTCATTTCCTCCAGAGACTCCCACCCAAGTTCCTGAAGAATTTCCGTAACACTCGCATGATGATCAAACCTACCAGTAACAAATCTAGCAACCCGCCTCTGAATTGCTTCCATGTCCTCCCTCAACCCAACCTGATAGGGATCCCAAACAGTACTCAAGAATAGGTCATATTAGTGTTTTATAAGCAGTCTCCTTTACAGATGAACCACATCTTCCCAAAATTCTACCAATGAACTGAAGATGACTATCCGCCTTCCCCACAACTGCCATTACATGTTTGTCCCACTTCATATCGCTCTGCAATGTTACACCCAAATATTTAATCGACGTGACTCTGTCAAGCGCTACATCACTAATGGAGTATTCAAACATTACGGGATTCTGTTTCCTATTCATCTGCATTAATTTATATTTATCTATATTTAGAGTTAGCTGCCATTCTTTACACCAATCACAAGTCCTGTCCAAGTCATCTTGTATCCTCCTACAATCACTCAATGATGACACCTTCCCGTACACCACAGCATCATCAGCAAACAGTGGCACATTGATATCCACCCTATCCAAAAGATCATTTATGTAGATAGAAAACAACAGCGGACCTACCACACTTCCCTGGGGAACTCCAGATGATACCCTCATTTCCGATGAACACTCATCATCGAGGACAACGAACTGGGTTCTATTACTTAAGAAGTGTTCAAGCCACTCACATATTTGGGAACCAAACCCATATGCTCGTACCTTGGTTAGGAGTCTGCAGTGGGGCACCGAGTCAAACGCTTTCCGGAAGTCAAGGAATATGGCATCCATCTGATATGCTTCATCCGTGGTTCGCAAGATATCATGTGAAAAAAGGGCGAGTTGCGTTTTGCAGGAGCGATGCTTTCTAAAGCTGTGCTAATGCATGGACAGCAACTTCTCTGTCTCATGGAAATTCATTATATTCGAACTGAGAATATGTTCGAGAATCCTGCAACAAACCGATGTTAAGGATATTGGTCTGTAATTTTGAGGATCCGTCCTTCTACCCTTCTTATATACAGGCGTCACCTGCACTTTTTTCCAGTCACTCGGGACTTTACGTTGGGCAAGAGATTCGTGATAAATGCAAGCTAAGTAAGGAGCCAATGCAGTAGAGTACTCTCTGTAAAACCGAATTGGAATCCCCTCAGGACCTGGCGATTTATTTATTTTCACCCCATTCAGCTGCTTCACAACCCCAGGGATGTCTATCACTATGTTCTCCATACGGGAATCTGTACGAGACTCAAACAGCGGTATGTTTGTATGATCCTCCTGTGTGAAAGATGTCTCAAATGCTAAATTTAAAATTTCAGCTTTCGTTTTGCTGTCTTCCATTGCCAGGCCCGACCGATCAGTGAGTGACTGGATGGAAGCTTTCGACCCGCTTACCGATTTTACGTAAGACCAGAATTTCCTGCCGGCCAGGGTGGCCGAGCGGTTCTAGGCGCTACAGTCTGGAACCGTGTAACCGCTATGGTCGCAGGTTCGAATCCTGCCTTGGGCATGGATGTGTGTGATGTTCTTAGGTTAGTTAGGTTTAAGTAGTTCTAAGTTCTAGGGGACTAATGACCTCAGAAGTTAAGTCCCATAGTACTCAGAGCCATTTGAACCATTTTAAACCAGAATTTCCTTGGTTTTTCAGCAAGGTATTTTGCCAAGGTATGACGGTGGTAGTGGTTGTGCGCTTTGTGCATCGCTCTTTTTACAGCAGCACGAATCTCTACTAACTTTTGCCTGTCCTCATTCTCCCGATCTTTCTTGTACCATGAGTGCAACTGTATTTGCTTCCTGAGCATTCTCCGAATTGCGCTGTTAAACCATGGTGGGTGTTTTCCATCCGTAACCCACTTTTTCGACACATACTTGTCAAATGCGTGATTTACAATGTGTTTAAAATTTGCCCATAATTCTTCCACGTCCATCGTACTGGAAGTAAATGAAGTCTATTCATTTACTAAGTGGGATGCTAACAACTGCTTATCTGCTCTTTCTAGTAAGAATACTCTCCTATCCTTCTTGACCGACTTTTTAAATTTCATAGCCATAGTCATAATGACAACATCATTATCACTAATCCCTGTCTAGATACTGACACCATCGATGAGATCTGGTCTGTTCGTGGCTACCAGATCTAAAATATTTCCATTACGCGTTGGCTGTCGATTTAGCTGCTCAAGACAGTTTTCGGATAATGTGTTCAAAAGTAATTCACACGACGGATTGTCTGTACTACCTGTAGACATCCCAGTCTATACTAGGTAGGCTGAAGTCACCTCCGACTAATATTGCATGATACGGGTACTTCGGTGATATAGAGTGTAGACTCCATTTGAATGATTCTAGACGTGTCACGGTGGAACCTGGTGGCCGGTATTGACACCCAACAATTACCTTTATTTCTCCTAGCCCTGTTAAACGTGTCCAGATAACTTCACAATCACCCTTTACTTCGACCTCAGTAGACACAATATTTTTGTCAACTGCAATGAAGACACCACCTCCTACGGTGTCTAATCTGTCTTTCCGATACACGTTCCAACCCTCACTAAATATTTCAGAACTTCCTATCTCAGGGTTCAGCCAGCTCTCAGTCCCGAGAATAATTTGCGCGCCACACTCTTCCTGGAGGGCAGTAAATTCAGGAACTTTATTCCGAACACTCTGAAAATTTACTGCTAATATCTTGATAGCTGAAGTGTCTTCTTTACACTGAGCGCGTCCTAATTTCCCTGCCTGTACGTCGACTAGTGAATGTTCATCATGACACCTCACACTACTGCCTAGCCTAAAAAAAAAACCATGTGCATGCCACAAGTACTCTGCTACCCGAGTAGCCGCTTTCTTTGTGTAGTGCACCCCTGACCTATCTAGGGGCTTCCTACAATTCCCCACCCAATAGCGCAAGTCTAGAAATCTGCAGCCAAGACCGTCACAGAGTCGACGAAGCTTCTGGTTGAGACCCTCCACTCGGCTCCAAACCGAAGGACCCTCATCCGCTCTGGGAACGATGCTGCAAATAGAGAGCTCTGCTTGCGCTCTGCATGTGAGGCCAGTGGTCTTCACCAAATCTGCCAGCCATCTGTACGAACTGAGGATCACCTCAGAACCCAAGCGACAGGCATCATTGGTGCCGACGTGAGCAACTTCTTGCAGACTACTGCACCCTGTACGCTTGATAGCTGCAGGCAAGGCCGCCTCCACATCTTGGATGAGGCCCCCCGGCAGACAAACCGAGTGCATGTTGGAATTCTTTCCAGCCCTGTACGCTATTTCCCTAAGGGGCTCCATCACCCACCTAACGTTGGATCTCCCAATAACCAGCAAGCCTTTACCCCCGTATGCCTGCTCGGACCCTGCTGAACGAGCGGCCACCTGCCAACTGACAGGATGAACAGGTGAGGCCAGCCTCCACATTGACCCTCCGCCTCTAGCGACGCGAACACGTTGCAGTCCGCCACTCACCCTGAGGTGAGGGTGGCCCCAACACGCCAGGTACACTAGAAGGTGCCTCGGCGGCTGAGTCAGCGGACACAGCAAGCAACATCTGGGGTGTCTCAAGCGAAGCGTCAGACCCTCTGCCATCACTGCACCTCAAGGCAGCAGCCTGAAGGTAGCTGACCGTGGCCAACAGGACGCTCAGCTGCTTGCGAACCATGCTCAGTTCCTCCTGCGCCCGCACACAGCACACACACACCCTATCCATCCTACTGCTAATAGCTGGACGTATAGTGTTGCGACAAATAAAACAGCAATATGTGACTGCCCAGTTGCATCACCAGCTCCAGATTGAGCTGTGATATATGAACAATTACTTACAAACCAAACAATCAAATGACCATGACCCTGCCACTATACAGATATTGCAATGCGATCCTACCCCTGTCTTAGTACAAATGACAACTGTGTATGCAATGTTACACTCTACCATTATTAAAATTTGATACTACCCCTTTCTAATTCAAAAACATGCAAAGATCTGAAAAATTTCACCGCACAAACACACAAGGTAATTTGAATTAAACCTGCAGAACTAATATGAAAAACTGAATATACAACTAGTTTCTGCTACTGCTGCTTGGACACGTCACTCTGCAAGCAGAGATGAAACTGCTCTGGCCTCTGTCTGCTGCTAATTCAAATTGGAGCTGCAAGTGGCTGCCAGAGATTGGAAGAGGGCCGAGCTTAACAGGTGCCTGTGATCTGTAGTAATGTCCCATGGACAACCGAAGTGCAGGATACCCAGATTTGAAAAAAGGCTGCAGCCATGGTTTCAGCTAAAATGTCTGGGATAAGAGGGGTGGCATCCGGCCAGTGAATAAATCTGTTAATAATTGTCAGCAAATATCAACACCGGTTGGAGGAAAGTAGTGGGCCAACAATGTCAAGGTGGATGTACGTGAACCAGTGTTGTCAGGGTAAATGTGGCCACAGGGGAGTGAATGTGCCATCTGACCTTGGTGCACTGGCACAGAAAACAGGATTGGGCCCAGTTGCTGCAGTTGCGTTGCATGCCTGGCCAGAGGAACCATTGTTTCATGAGTGTGGTGGAGGTGCAGATGCCTGGGTGTGCGAGGCCATGGACATGGTCAAATGCTGGTTTTCGGAAGATGGAAAGGAGTAAGGGGCAGGGATGATCATTAGAGCCATGAGGTTGTGAAGGATCCACAAGGATGCCACACCAAATCTAGCGGGTGGAGCCGGGTATGAATCTTAGCTGGAGGTTGAGGCTGGTGTTCGCATTCCAAAGGGCGTAGACAGGTCCAGCAATGTCATGCATGTTGTCACTTGGGGTGGAGTGGGAGGGATGGGCTAATCACCGGCTGGAGCTGTAGGGTTGTAGCCAGCATTCTGCACTGCAGCTGCAGCAGGGGAGGAGTTCTGGGTTTCGAACAGTTTATCAGCCAAACCATTGTGTTGCCTAATGGTAAATGGGCGTGCGAGGCCACGGCAGCCTGAATGTGAGTGGGAAGGCACACAAGCCAGTAGTTTAGGAGCAGACCTTCAGGAAGGATGTGCAGTTCTGTGAATGCTCGGATGTGTTTCAGCAGCAGGAAGTGTTGTCACACTGTTAAGAAGATAACAAATTAGATGCATGTTGCAGTTCTGAGGGTGCAGAGCTGGAGATTATGTGTTCTTTTAGTTTATTGTAGTTGCCAGAGAGGCAGTGGTCAGGTCGAGGTGGCCAACAACCATCCTCAATTATTTTGCATCACTCACAATAGAGAAACTTGTGAAAACTGCCTCAATGGAAGCAAACCAGAGGCATAGGACTCACGAGTTGAAGGGGGGCAAATAATCAGCAGCACGACTGGAGAGAAAGTCTGCAGATTTAGCTTGCGCTAGACCCACTGCACTGATGGTTGGCTGAGTCAAGTGCTTCTGTAATGCTACAGTTGTGTGCCGAGTCCCGACTTTCCCTAAGTGCTTGTAGGTGTTGGGGTGCTAGGGGGCTGCTGGTAAGAGAGCTTGTCAGGCATGATCACCATAGGAGTGACAATGTATGGCAGAGACATTGCTACTTAACGGTGGAGGCAGTGCTTTGCAGTATGCGGGGGTTGCTGGCAGGCAATGTTGCGGAGAAGAAGACAGGCGGGACATGGAATGCAGTCTCCTCTGTGTGTTATTGTGGGAAGGGGTCTTCAGTACACCACACGGTTACATTGTGGCTTGTCCAGGTGTGTGTCTCTCAGTTGCAGGACAGGTGTGGTGGTGTGTGTGGAGGGATGGCGTACACAGAGTGGTATTGGAGTGAGGCGGGAGGGGTATGTTGATGTGTATGAAGGGACAGTGTGCATGGAGGGGTGCAGGCAGGGGATGGTGATGCATGCAGGGGCGGCATGCGTGGAGGGGTGTGGGAGGGGTTGCAATCGGGATGTGTCCAGCTGACATAATGGGAACTGATATCGTGACCACATGGGTTGTGCTAATCAAAGTATTAAGGAAAGGAAAACCAGCAGGTTTCAGGATTGACACTCAGCTCTTTGGTTTAGAGTAGGTCTCCAGTGAAGGAACGAATTATGTTCCCTTCTATACGCCTAAGTGTCATACATGCCTACATGGTGTGCTAGTTAAGAAAACAGCACTACATGAAGGGGAAGGCTGGAAGAGCCGTGCAAACTGGTTCTAACACACTAACCCAAAAGCTCATGACTACAGTAACATTCGGACTGGGCTAATACCTCTTAATCGAGAAGGACCTGGACCGGATGGCCCATGTGTGGCTTGCAACCTTTTTTCGGCGTCATGTGGTGGTGCGGGAAAAACCACTTTAATGGAACACTTGATGGCAAAGGAGTGTCAAAACAGCCAGCTAGCAATAGTAATAAATCGGCCTGGCAGTCCTGGCATGCACTGCACTTCACTTAACTATTTGCACTACACTGCACAGAGCATTCCAATTGCCGATACTGGGGGGACAAACTGAGTGTCCAGCAGGCTTTGTACTCCTGTAGTCAGTAGAACAGCCTGGGGAGGCGGCATGGAAAAAACGCAGTAGCGTTCCTCTCATTAATGTGACCATGACACATAGTGCTCAGAGCCATTTGAACCATTTTGACTGTGACAGGAAAATGGCGATGAGCACAGGATATGAGTTCTGTGGTTTGCACATACGCCGGCAAAAATGCGGTTCATGACTATGCAAGTCACATGATGTTGCACAGGCGAGCTGCCAAGATCACTGCTGGGGATGTTGCCTCATCAGAGCAGAACAAGAGTCTGATCAAGTGATGTTTTGGCATGCTGAGCGTCCAGAAAGCATGGCTGTCTAAGTCCTCCTACCCAGTGGAAGTGACCAGCAAGGGTGTTGCAGGGCTGGTTTCCAGCCAACTCAGCCCATTGTCTGCTGCTACAGATAGAGGCAAGGGAAGGAGTTGGCACACAACCCAGTTATTTGTATGAGTTGGCCGATTCCAACAATGACTCATTGATACTGTGGTCATAGGATACTAAGTGTTTTTCATTTTGTGAAGTGCATAATTTTACATTATGGAGATTTAGAGCAAGTTGCCAATATCTGTACCACTTTGAAATCTTATCAAGTTCTTACTCAATATTTATGCAGATAGTACTTCATTATAGATAAGTGTATCTTTATGCAAAAAGATTGATTTTATTATTTATATTGTCTGTAATGCCACTAACATATAACATGAACAGCAAGGATCCCAGAACATTTCCCTGGGGCACACTAGAAATTACTTCTTCATCTGACGATGACTCCCCATCCAAGATAGCACACTGTGTCCTCCGTACCAAAAAGTCCTCAATCCAGTCACAAATTTCACTTGATATTCCATATGATCATACTTTTGATAATAAGCTGAGATGAGGCACTGAGTCAGATGATTTTCAGAAATCAAAAGATGCTGCATCTACCTGGTTACATTGATCCAAAGCTTTCAGTATGTCATGTGAGAAAAGCGTGAGTTGGATCTCACATGATTGATGTTTTTGAAATCCATGTTGGTTGGTATTGAGGAGATCATCCTGTTCAAGATACTTCATAATGTTTATGCTCAGAATACGTTCTAAGATTCTAAAACAACTTGATGTCAAGGATATTGGACGGTAGTTTTGTGGATCACTTCTACTACCCTTCTTGTAGACGGGTGTGACCTGTGCCTTTTGCCAAGAACTGGGCATGGTTTTTTTGTTCAGGGGATCTATGATAGATTGTACTGAGAAGAGGGGCTAACTCAGACAAATTCAGTATAGAATCTGACAGGGATTCCATCGGGCCTGGAGCTTTAGTCAATTTTAATGATTTCTGCTGTTTCTCAGCAACACTAACTTTAATACTTGTCTCATTATCTTTTCATTGGTATGAGGATTAACTTGGAGCAATTATCCTGGATATTTCTTTGTAATGGAATACTGAAAATGGAGTTAAGCATTTCAGCTTTGGCTTCGCTACCCTCAATTTCAGTTCCTGTCTCATTGGCACCTTAACTTTGGTGCCACTGACAGCCTTTGCATATGACTAGAGTTTTTATCAGCATCTCTCTATCTGTAACCCTATGCTTTGTTTTAGACCTATTATGCAGTAATATCTGTTTCTTTAGCAGTTTCTTTACAGTGACTATATGCCATGGAGGCTCTCTCCAATTATGAACTGTTCTACTGGGTACATATCTATCCAGTGTGTGGTCAAGTATTCTTTTAAACATGAGTCATAGTTCCTCTACATGCACCTGCCCTGTGCTGAAAGTCTCAAGTTCCTCATTGAGATATGACATTACATTTTTTTATCTAGTTTACAGGACATACAGGGTGGAGAAAAATTGTGTCACAAAATTTTAACCCTGGGGTATCTGATGCCAATAGGAATCAAAATTACTAATGTTGTGTAGGTCGATAATGCACCATTTTTAAACTATGGAAACTTGGCACCACATTCTCCAACTGGCTGTGGGATTGCACTGTTGCCGTTCGTTGATTGATGGGCTGCACTATGGTTGTCAGTTCACACATGCAAATGTCCCTCACCCCTCACTTCCCCAACATGATAAACACATGTCAAATAGGCCTTGCTGTTTGTCTCCACCTCTCGTCAGAGGCATTCACATGTAAGCTTCACTTCAGAGCACACACATGTCACCTGTGATTTAGTCATACAGTAAGCATGGTGGCACAGTATTCATTTGAAGAAGAGATATGGTTTTTGTTTATGGACTAGCTGACGATAATCTGCATGAAGCTCGATGGTTGTATGAGAAACGGTACCAAGCAAGACACCACCCACACCCGCAAATGTTTACAGCAATTCACTGGCATCTCAGCAGATTGAGCTTGTTAGTTGTATATCATGGTGACACTGGACGACCTTGGAGATGATGGGATGCTGCATTTGAAGAGACTGTTCTTGAGCGCTTCAAGGAAGCACCTACGACAAGTACTCGAGCGGTTGGACATGACATGGCAGTCACTCATTGGGTAGTCTGGTGGATTTTGATGGATGATGGCCAGCTTCCATTTAGTTTCCACCCTGTGGTGGACTATGAACATAGGCTAGGGTTTTAACAGTAGTTCCTGCAACGTGTTGCACAAGATCCCAACTTCTCTGCTACTGATGAGTGCAATTTCCATCAGAATGGCCTTTACAACACTGAAAACATTCATTACTGGGCAAGGGGAAATCTTCACATCACATATGTCCATGGACATAAGGAACAATTTTTGTTCTTCATTTGGGCAGGTATTGTGGGTAACCATCTGAGTGGGCTGGTCCATCTACCTGCTCAGCTTACCGAGGCAAATTACCTTCACTTTTTGCAAGAAACTCTAACCAGCCCCTGGACATGCGGCTATGCATGTGGTTGTAGCATGATGTGGTGCCTGCACATAACAGTCGTACTGTGCGTGAATATTTAAATGAGCTCTTCGACGACTGGGTAATTGGCAGAGGTGCTCGTAGGACATGGCCCCTGCAATTACCAGACCTCACGCCACCGGACTTTTTCCTGTGGGGATTCTTCAAGGTTCTAGTTCACCTACCCAGACACAAACCACATAGCAATGAAGAGGAATTAATGGATCACATTCAACATGCCGCCAATCGCTTCAGGGCAATGCCTGGAATCTTTGAAAGAGTTCAGCAAAACATTGTTAGATATTACCAAGCTTGTGCCGCATCAGAGGGTCACCAGTTTGAGCCTTTTCTTTAAGTAAACAATGTCCTAGCTACAAAAAAGGCCCTTTGCAGGTCAGACACAATTTGTAAAAGACTTTCTGTACATGAACTAATGGCTGTTGATGGGTTTGTTCCTGGTACATCTTAGCATGAATCTACAATGGGTGTGTTGGAACCTGGTGGATTTGCCCCCAGAGTGGAAGGCTGACGTGCTGCCACCGAGCATGAGGGCTGCCTTGGATATATCATGGTCGCTGGCAGGCAAAGCATTCGCAGTCATTTGTTGTCCAGAGCGACTTTCCGTAGTTTAAAAATTGTGCATAGTCGACCAATGCAACATTAGTAATTTTGATTCCTACTGGCATCAGCTATCCAGGGTTAAAATTTCGTGACACAATTTTTCTCCACCCTGTATATATCGTTCTACTCATTTTAGTTGTCCATTGTATTTGGTAACCGCTGTTGCCACAACCACATCATGGTCACTGATACCAGTTTTGATGTGGACATCATTGTCATAGATCCAATACACTCCCATCATGACTGAGGTTTCTATCTATCTGTTCTAAGTAGTTTTCAGAGAAGGCATTTAGTAAAGTTTCACAGAATGTCTTATCACAAACAAAACTGTGAGTTTCCCAGTTAATTGTTAGATGATTAAAATCCCCACCAATGATTAGAGTATGATTGGGGAACTTGCCTATGAGTGAACTGAGGTTTTCTCTGAAATTTTTGGTTACACTAGGAGATGTGTCCGGTGGGTAATAGAAGGATCCAATTATCATTTTATGCCCAACCCTTATTCTGAGTCTTGCCCAAACAATCTCACATGCAGCTTCAATTCCTTCTTAGTTGATTTGAGTTTCTTGTCCCTTGCAATAAATACATCACCTCCAGTTCCCATTTGCCTATCCTTTTGCTCTCTCCTTTAAAGTTTCCCCAAAAATCTCACTGCTGTCAATTTCAGGTTTGAACCAGCTTTCTGCACCTTCACTGCTTTTCATGAGCAGTTCAAACTCTGGCACTTTGTTGTGAATGATTCAGCAGTTTACCATTAGGATTTTAATACTCTCACCCTTGGGAGGCATTGTTATCTGGGTTGGATGTAGAGTCACCTAATCTAAAAATAAAAAATATTGTGTGCATCCCACACACAGTCAGCTACCTGAGTAGCAGCATCTGATGTATAGTGCGCACCTGACCTATTGAGTGGACCCTTCAGTTCTCAGCCCTGTGGCACAAGTCCTGGAAATTGCAGCTTAAGTTGTCAAAGTATTTTTGAAGTCTCTGGTTCACTCCTTCCACTCAACTCAGAACCTAAGGGTCATAATCAGTTGTGGTGATAATGCTGCAAATTATGAGCTTTGTTGAAACTTCATGCCCAAGGCTGGTCCTCTCAACCTTCTCTAACAATCGCTGGAATGACCCAAGAATGGCTTTGGAGCCTGGACAACAGGCATAATTTGTTCAACGTGTGCCACAATCTGCAGTTGGTCGCATCCTGTTCCTTCAATGGCTGCTGGAATAGTCTCTTCAACATGTTGAATGAGGCCCCCAAGATATACACTCTGAGTGCACCGGGTGTCCTTTCTGTCCTTTACTGTCATTTCCCTAAAGGGTTCCATCACTCACCATATGTTTGAGCTGCCAACAATTAATAGACCCCTAACCTTTAGTGTTTGCCTCCTCCTGACACTGGATAAAGCAGGTCTCCACACAATAGGTGAAGTGAGTCCCACTAGGTCAGTTTCAATTTCAGTGAAAGGCAGCACCTCAAACTTGTAGGTTAGGGGAATCGGTACAACACCTTGAGTCCTCCCTGGCCCCTGTCCACTGTATATCTAGATCTACCACTGACACACCACTGACAGTCAAATGGATGGGTAACGACAGATGTTGTACTTTCTGCAGAGGAGATAGGATCCACAGGAGAGGATAATACTTGAGGTATCTCTGGGATGAGTATCACAGGTACATGACTCTTGGGAGCTCTTCTGTCACACCGATTCGCAGCAGCTGTCAATAGTTTGACATTATTCAGGGTGATATCCAGCTGCTTACAAATTGTAAATTTGCTTGTAAATTATGCAAAGGACAATTGTAGCTTTAAAAAATTCTAAAAACGAATGTTAATTTGCATTGATATTCAATGAAATACAGGTGTGATGTAAACTTTGGGTGAACTGTGAACCATAAATGCTGATTTGCTATGAATAAAACTACGTATCCAAAACACTCGTACCACTAACAGATGAAAATATAGTTTTGTAAGCATCCAGAAATTCTGAACTAACCTGTTTCTCATGTAATTGTACAATGAGATTAAAGAAAAATTATTTTGAATGAGGATAGGCCTACTGTCCTTAAAAATTTTAAAGGAGCACAATTTTGTTTAAGCTTACAATTGACAATAACAATACTAGTTTATCGCAGCACCCGCAAATGTTTGAAATCACAATACAAATGGGTATTGATACAGTCAGTGAAAGATAACACACAAGAAGTGATGCAAATAGTAAAATGTGCGAATTTAGAACCTTAAATTGACATACGACACATGGTCTTTTAGAAGCAGTCTCACAGAAGGAATAATTCGTAAGTCGGCTTTTATATATAAATAAATGTGTTTATTGCATGGATTTTTCACTTAGATGATTCTGTGCACACTTCTGCACATGTGTGCTGAAGAAGAACACTCAGAAGAACATTCAGAGGTAGGCCATGTGTTTGATGTGACAGTGTGTGGGGTGACACATCAGTCACATCCGTGCATGATCACCCCATTTTGTTGAGCAGCTCCTGAATCTCGGCATTTTCATATTCAGCGGAATGCTTCATTGAGGGCTTGTAATATCGCCTACAGAGTGATAAGGTCTTCACATTTGTGTAAGGAACAACCCCAGTGATCTGCATAATGCTATCCATACTTGCAGAGATGAGCTTACTGTTTATGCCCCCTCTCCCATTCACCACTAAATGAAATATTGGTTCTCAAAGAAATTAAATCATAGCTTACATCACTGAGTGCTGCAATTGGCTTAAAAATACTCATTACCTGGTATTGACATAAGTGACAGCCATTGTGCTTAGAAGATTAAGTGAGGCTCTTCGTAGAACATTTCCAAGCAAATAGCTAATAGCTAGGTGTAAGACTGGTTTATAGTAGGTAAATTTCTGTCCCTTTTATTGTGCTTGAAAGACAGTAATGAAGTTACTCATGTGATTTACAAATCCTATCTTGTCATGGTGAGGTTTTATGAAACATACAGATATATTTGGAATGTGTTGTATATATACTGTCTATTAAATATGAACAATTTTGATCAAGATTAGTTTTTTTTCCTGAGCTCATAACTTCATCTGTTTGCTCATTTTACACACCAGTCTATACACAAGAAAACACTATACACAGAACTGCACAAACCTGCAATATTTAACTTGACTCAGGATGTGCATTTCTGTAGCTTAAGCTGTATTTTCTTTCTCCTGCCCTGTACCCACATTTTCATTCTATACATTGAATAAGATATATTGGAAACATTACTGTTGTGTACTTCTTCATTTTATTTTTGAGGGATTTGCTATAAGTGCTACAAAACTCTGAAATTTGCTTAACTGTTACTTTACCAGGTCATTTTTTAGCCACACACTGTCCCTGGTGCAATCTGAGTGTCTGCTATATTTAAATAACCATAACAATTGCGTTCAGTAATTTCAGTGGAAAAATTGAGATTTTATGTAAAAGGGTTACATTAATACTACTCAAAAATATATATTCAAATAAATTTTAAAGTTTATTTTTATGAAAAGAAAGTGCATTTAAACAGAAAACTACACAAAATGGATATAATATTACATGATAATGTTAATGCTATGAAAACTCAAATACCGTGCACTCCAAATTTTATTTTTTGCTATATTTTTATTGTTTATTATACATGTAACAATAAAAACATAAAAAATCTTCCACAAAAGATTAAAAAAAATAAAATTTACATTAGAATTTAACAATATATGAGAAGGAACATTGCTATTCACCATATAGAGGAGATGCTGCGTCGCAGATAGGCCAAAAAGACACTCACAATTAAAACTTTCGGCTGTTAAGGCCTTAGGCCTTTTGAAACAGACACACACACACACACACACACACACACACACACACACACACACACACACGACTGCAGTCTCAGGCAACTGAAACCACACTGCGAGCGGCAGCACCAGTGCATGATGGAAGTAGTGTCTGGGTGAGGGTAAGGAGGAGACTGGAGCAGGGAGGGGGAAGGATAGTATGGTGGGGGTGGCAGACAGCAAAGTGCTGCAGGTTAGACTGAGTACAGGAAAGATGGGGGCAAAGGAGAGAAATAAAAAGACTGGGTGTGGTGGTGGAATGACGGCTGTGTAGTGCTGGAATGTGAGGAGGGAAGGGGCTGTATGGGTGAGGAGAGTGTATAACAAAGGTTGAGGCCAGGAGGGCTATGGGAATGTAAGATGTATTGCAGGGAAGGGTCCCACCTGTGCTGTTGAGAGAATCTGATCTTGGTGGGAAGGATCCATAAGGCACAGGCTGAGAAGGAGTCATTGAAATGAGGGATATCATCTTTGGCAATGTGTTCAGCAACAGGGTGGTCCACTTGTTTCTTGGCCACAGTGTGTTGGTGGCCATTCATGTCGACAGACAGCTTGTTGGTTGTCATGCCTACAGAGAATGCAGCACAGTGATTGCAGCTTAGCTTGTAGACCACATGACTGCTTTCACAGGTAGTCCTGCTTTTAATGGGATAGGTGATGTTAGTGACTGGATTGGAGGAGGTGGTGGTGGGAGGATGTATGGGACAGCTCTTGCATCGAGGTCTATTACAGGGGTATGACCAATGAGGTAAGGAATTGAGAGCAGGGGTTGTGTAAGGATGGACAAGTACCGTATTTACTCGAATCTAAGCCGCACCAGAAAAATTAGCCTCGAAATCAAGGGAAAAAAAATTTTCTCGAATTTAAGCCGCTGCTGAAATTTGGGGTTCGAAATTCAAGGTGAGAGACAAGTTTTAGACCGCCCCTCCAAATCGAAACAAAGTTGGTCCATAGTAACTTGAAACACTATTGAGGTCGAATGGCTGAAGGTACAGCTACAGTAGTTCGGTTCGAGTCATAAGCTTAACAGTTAAGCTTTACCAAGTAGCCATTGCTATGTGTCCGGCACTCCGTGCGTATTTATATGGGTACCCTTCCTTTTTTGCGTGTTTCGTCTGGTTTGAATCGATTGCTTATTTTGCTTTGATCTGTAAGTGCCGTTTTCTTTGTTATAGGGGTTTACGCCACTCTAAGCTGAAAATGCATTATTGTACTTTGTTATGCATTGTTTGTCACATTCTGATAATAAATGTTTACGACCTGTTGCCGCTCGCGGCATGGCTTGCTTTTGTGCACGCTTTCACGGCTTACAATAAAAAAAGAGAGGAATTGTCTCGTAAGTGAAACAATGGCAAGAGACTTCTATTTGTTGTTACTTACGCTGCTGCTTTCTTTCATAATGATCAACAAGAAACAAATAATAGACTGCATATGATAGAAGATGTTCTGAACGAGAGTTTAGTGAAAAATTTTCTCCGTTTGAAAATCTTTGCAGACGGCTCTTTAGTATATTACATTCTGCACAGAAATGAGAGTCATCTTAGATTTAAAAATCTAGTCAATTGCCGTGCTTCATTTCTGACTGTATCACTATTGAGCATAAGAATAATATGAATATAAACATGACATGATATGTATATTCTTCTGCGTTTGCTGTTGTCTCACTCAAGTTTCGTAGTTTATTAGGCTGACAGGATTGAAATGAGATAGCAGCAAACATGAAAGAATACATGGCATAATGTTTACATTCTTCTACCTTCTCTTTTAATTTATTTACTGACGCGTGACGTAGAGGTTTTGGCGCCAGTATTTATCTTTGTGCCTGCAAAGCATACCTGTGTTGCGCTACATATATTTGACGGCAGAAGTTAGTTGTGGCGACACCTACCAACATTTTTCAGAACTTCCGCCTACTTTGCACTCGATTCTAAGCCACAGGCATTTTTTTGGATTACAAAAACTGGAAAAAAAGTGCGGCTTAGATTCGAGTAAATATGGTATACTGTGAAGGTTCAGTGTATGGCGGAATACCACTGTGGTAGGGGTGGGAAGGATAGTGGGCAAGACATTTGTCATTTCAGGGCGTGATGAGAGGTAATTGAAACCCTGGTTGAGAATGTAATTCAGTTGCTCCAGTCCTGCGTGGTACTGAGTTACGAGGACAATGCTCCTCTGTGGCCGGATGGTGGGCCTTCTTTGGGAGGTGGTGGGAGACTGGAAAGCTATGGCGTGGGTGTTTTTTTTTATTTTTTTTTTTTTTTTTTATTTTTTTTTTTTTTTTTTTTTTTTTTTTTTTTTTTTTTTTTTACAAGTTTGGGAGGATAATTACAGTCAGTAAAAGCTTAAGTGAGACCCTCAGTATATTTCAAGGGGGATTGCTCATCATTGAAGATGCAATGATCACAGGTGGCTAGGCTGTACAGAAGGGACTTCTTGGTATGGAACGGGTGGCAGCTATTAAAGTGGAGGTAATGCTGGTGGTAGTATGTTTGATATGGACAGAGGTTCTGATGTAGACGTCTTTGAGGTGGAGGTCAACATCCAGGAAGGTGGATTGTTGGGTTGAATAGGAACAGGTGAAGCAAATAGGGGAGAAGAAGTTGAGGTTCTGGAGGAATGTGGATAAGGTGGCCTCACCTTCGATCCAGATAGCAAAGATTTCATCGATGACTCTGAACCAGGTGAGGGGTTTAGGATTCTGGGTTTTTAGAAAGGATTCCTCTAGATGGTCCATGAATAGGTTGGCATAGGATGGTGCCATGCGAGTGCCCAACCTACAAACAAATCACAGCAAACCTATGGTCAGATGTGGATTTGAACCACCGTATGAGTGAGCAGTCATGGAAGGAAATTCTATATCACCTTAATTATCATCAACTGTAGAGGAAACGTTCAGATCACTAAACCAGGAAAAAGAAGAAATAATTTGTGTTAAGGGAACCAACTAGAATCATCTTAATGTTATTGACGACATGGTACAGTTTGCCCCCATTGTGAATAACCTCGTAAGATCCATTGATGATATGCAAAGGGCCTTTTATGTACATCAACAGTAATGACCCTGTTACACTTTCTTGATTGAGATTCCTCTCACAATCCTGATTTTCCTAATAAAGAATTACATACTGTTAATTTATTCCTGCATCACTGCTTGGTAGAACAATTTCATATTTAAAAGTTAAAGACACAAAATGTGGATATACCACAGTTTTTCTCATTATTTCAAATTGCATACTGAGTTTTGCTAAAAAGAAGTGAGTCAGTATACATAAAAAGTTTACAATTTTGTATGTGTGTATCTTGTTTACTAGTTATCAGAAACCTGATAGGAGAGAGGTGGAACAACATATTTGTGTTATGTGTTTGTCTATTATCATGAATTCATGTTACTCTAGCATTCTTTTTTTTTAATCTTTGGATGAATAGGCTAATGTAACTGTGTATTACTATTTATAAATACATCTAATAGGAGCTTTGGTGCTTCTTCATTTGACTCATTTTTTCATTTATTTTATGAAACATTTTCTCATTGTCTCATTACAGTGCCTGGTATTATTGTAAAGCTTGCCATGAGGACATAAAGGATGAAACGTTGATCAAGAAGTGCAAATGCAAGAATTGTAAGTTTATTGCTTTAGATTATGAAAAAAGATGAGTATAAAGTTGTAACTTAAAAATATAGTTCGTTTGTGTTGGTTGTCTCATGTTTATGCATATATAGAACTATTCATGTTATTGGGGTGGTGTTTTCAGAATTTTTCACTTATTACATCCATAATTGTATTGAAGGATGTAACAGATATCAGCAAGATATATGTAGTCGGTAACTCATTTGCTCTGTTCAAATTTCTTCCCAGAAAATATCAGATACACCCCCCATTTCATATTTTGCGTGTTTTTCTTCATGCTATGCATAAAATGATTATTAAATAACCCACAGTGTCTCATATGATCACTTGTTATCATTATTCTCTCTCTCTCTCTCTCTCTCTCTCTCTTTCTCTCTCTCTCTCTCTCTCTCTCTCTCTCTCTCTCTCTCACACACACACACACACTCACACACACACACACACTTCCTGGATTATAATTATATTTAAATTTTGTTTGTATGTTTTCAATATCCTCTTTGTAAATCGGTTTTGCTGTATAGGATCTGAATGTTTATTGATGTTTTAGTATTGGTTTATGCTACAGCTTGTCAGAACATAACACTGTGAGTACAACTCACTGGTCTCCAATCTGCATTATTAAAAGCAAGACTGTTAGTCATCATAACTTCCGTTGTCTCTAGGACTAATAATTTCTTATATTCATTCTGCACATTTAAGAAACTATTGGTACTTCATTTTTCAATTGTTAAGTGTAAAATCAGTGACTCACACATAGAATGAGTTGAGCTGAGCTAACAGAGATAACTGTTCCACCTATTCTGCAAATAATGTACACCTCTGTTTTATGTGTACAAAATGCAAACAAACAAGAGAATGCACATAGTGTAAAATGTTGTTTGTGCTCTCTTGATCTCCCTGTAGTTCTGCCATAACGTCTCTTACCTGACCTTGTGAGATATTTTCTTGCCAAATTCATGTACATCCCACATACACTAAACTTTCACCTCTCTTTTGGTGGCAAAAAATCACAAAGATTTGAAATTTAGTAGTATGTACTTCTTCATTTCTATGTTACTATCTTATCTGCTCCTGCTTGGTCAATAGATTTTTTCCTTGTTTATTTGTTTTTGGCTTTAAAACAAGTTCACTGTATGTTCCTCCAAAGTGTTGGAGAGAGGTCAAATAATTTTCTCCATTGAAATATGTTTATTTTGCACATTATGCATCTCTTTCCTGGTTCCAATTATTAGCTATTAAAGAACATTGAGCTGTTCCGTTGATTCAGTTATTTCCGAGTTATTTCATTTCCTACACAAAATGTTGTTGTATAATATCAGCTCTTCAAAACTTTGGAAATGAATGAAAAGGGGAAAATAACAGAGAACAAAATGTTAAACTTTTGGTCTACTTTAGAAAAGTATATTTACTAATAAACTTTTTTATCTTGTAAATATTTAGATCTAATTTGAGTGTAATTATTTCTTTCCTAAGGTATTGTGTAGCTGTTTTAGGTAAAATTACATTAACAATAGCAAACATTAATTTTTTAATGTTCATAAGCTTAACAGCTGTATCAGAAGGGAGAAATAGAGGAAGAAAGCATTTATTAACCATGAAATTAAACTAAACAAAGGAAAATCCTAGATATGAAAACTACAGTACCATGAAAAGGATGATTGTTGCTTAACATATGAATGAGACTCTGAGTTGCAGACAGGCCTAACAGAAAAATTGCTACACGTTTGAGATTTCATCGAAAAGGCCTTCTTCTAAAGTAGAAAACACACACACACACACACACACACACAGATTGAGAGAGAGAGAGAGAGTTTTACATAAGCACATCTCAGACACACATGACCACTGTCTCTGGCCACTGAGGCAGACTGCAGTTCAGCTTCAGCAGCTGCTTAGAGGGAAGCCTTTTGGCTGCAAGCTCAAATACACAGAGGTCTCTTTGTTGTGCCTGCTTACAATTCAGCATCTTCTCTACATGATGAATAGTAATCTATCCTTTTCATAATACTGAAGTCAAATTAAAGCTGTTCAGAATCTTAGGTCTCATACAGTAAAATAGTGAAAAAATACAATGCAAATTTGTCTTTAATACATTATATACCATACAAACAAATGGAAATCATTTATTTCATTTCCTGCACAATTTCTGAAGGCACCAGTTCTTTTGAAATATTGTGCTTCAGTATTAACTTTCTAGCATTTGGCCCAAGTTGCTTCTTTTTGCGGGCAATGCCACTGACATACTTAACCTTCCTGTTATCAGAGGTATTATTTCAGATTTTTTTGCCCTAATTATTCCCATATTCTCTTTCTGTAATCCTTAATGTAATTAATTCTGTGCACATGTTCCTACTATGTAGAATATCTTAAGTTATTTATTTATTATTGTAGCATTTCAGTTTCATAACAGGAGACAAAAGACATTCAACTGCACTATTGGAGTAGTAATTGGTGAATTGCAGTATGTCTTTGATATAACATGGTTTTAAAATCTGATCTTAATTTTGCTTAACATTATTGTGAAGGTTTCCATTCAGTCTTCTTTGTTTTGAGGTATTGACCCTTTAAGACACACGTAGCAAAACCAAAAAATTTACTGATAATTGTTTGTAGTGAGACTATGGACAGGCATGTAGTTTTGCAACACTATCCAGAAAAACAAACAACAAATAATTCTATAAATGGCTACAGAAAATAAGCTTCTTTTTTTCCAGATTTTTTTAGAGCCACTAATAGTGAAATATTTTCAATTGTGTTATTGTCAAATGTTTTTTTCATAAATACTGTAGGTATGTTTTATGAATGCTCTATACAGATATGTAAAATAGAAGAAACAGAACTTAAACGAGCAGTTTTACTGTGTGTCAGTTTGTTGGTTTATGTGCTACCGTAATTTAGGTGTGTTGAGACATGAGTTAATTGGTCATTTATATTTAATATGTATGAGAATGAAGATATTTTCGTAGGTATATCTCTAAATATTTGGAGTTGTAATTTATCTCTGAATTAGGACTTGGATCCAGCAGAACATCAGAAATTACAGGGGAGAAACAACAAGCTGTATAGCCATACAAACTATATTACTGATACTGAAAATAATGATTTTTTTATAAATGTACTATTTGGAATGTGAATTGTTTTGGGCAGCATCATATCTTGCTGTTCATCCAACACTGACTATTTTTTATATGCATGAGTAAGCTGTTTCAGTGTCTCTTATGCCAAAACTGTCAGATTATCTCAATAATGTACTGCCTGTTTGTATTCAATTCATCCAAAACTTTTAGTTCCCTCTGTTTATTTTAGATTCTTCCATTCTAATGTTTTTTCACACTTCACCATTTTTTGTTCCCCTGTCATGTATATTATTGCCTCTTTATTAGTCTTGGATGAAAAAGAGGAAAGTTGTGTGTGTGTGTTTCTTTTACCCTCGTAAATATTTTTATTTATATTGCTACCTTTTGTGCTCACATGTATTTTTTAAAATTAATTTCAGTAAGAAAATATAATTAGCCAGCACCCACAAGTAATTTTTCATAGTCCAAATGTGTCATTTAAGTGAAGCTAAGAGTTTAGTTTTATTTTGATGATTCAGTTCCCTCCCAAATAATCATACTGTCACTCACCAGGTAACAATACTGATAGCACAAAATTATTCATGATTATAATCTGCTATGATGAACCAGTATAACTTAAGTTGCCAAATAAAGTTACATTGATTGATGAAAATTGTTATTAAATGGTAATGAAATGTCTAATCCATACCTTATACTATACTTAAGAGCTTGAAAGCTTAAAAAGAATCTTAGCTACATGTTCATATGTACTTTGCAACCTACTATATTATCTGTGATCAGAAGTACATTGTGTACAATTCCATTAAGCTCTTCTTCTGTTCCATGTGTATTACATGCAAAAAGCGAATACTTCTAAAGCTCTCTACAAGTTGAAATTTTGTCGCTCCGGTCACTATGTTTCTATAATGGCCATATGAAATTTAAATTCTGTTGGAAACTTTATGCGTGAGATTTCTTTTACTTCAGGACCTTCCTTTGTATGTTTTCTTTTTGCACCAAAATGAAAGCTATACAAGCAAAATGGAAGAAAATATTATCATTTAGTACGCTCCAAATAGTCTGTTAATCTTGTATATAGGGAATCTGAGGTGGGGAAAATACACAAGAATGTATCAGATGTGAATTTTGATAGCAGCTTTCTGTTTAGGTGAACTACATTTTACTAAGAATTCTGCAACTAAAATTTGACATCTGCTTTGACGCCAACTTTGTTTAAGGTTTGGTTCTGTGTGAAAACGCTTTGGGAAGTAATGTCTAAATATTTATGTATTGCATATGATATATTAGAACAATAGTGTGTCTTCGTAACTATCATGCCATCACATTAAATTTGCTTGTATCAAAAACTGGTCACCAGTCTCCACACCAGTATTTCCTAAATAGTTTAGCAATGCCACCTCATAGAGAGATGACAATGTGTACTCTGTTCTTTCTATACATTCACTCTTGTTTGTGAGGTAAAGCCAGTGCTACTTTCCCTTCTGTGGGCATCTCCCTCTTGAGGATGTCATATTGAATTTTCTTTTCTTGGAAGTTACATATCTGGTCTTACGTTTCTTAAACACATATTGTGTTTAGTAAGCAGCAGCAGCATGTAAAAAAATAAAAGTTTTGCTGGAAGTAAACATGTGTCTACAGCCTTCGAGATCTTGTGAATGAGTAGGAGCAGGAAATTTGTGTCTATTGTTGTTGTCTTAATCTATACTATTTCTAATGAAACAGGTTTCTTTTCTGCATAAGGATCATAGACTGGAATAAAATATGATCCACAGTTAAACAACAAATTACATCAGGAATACAGATTTGTAGTCGTGATCTTATGTAAACATTACAACAATAATTCAGTTTTGTGTAAGTCCAAGGTAATATGGATGTTAAGTATAATTAAAAGTTAAATAAAGAGACAAAACACAACAGAAGAAGTAAAAAAAAGTCTTAATTTTTAGTTTAGGCAGTCTGTAAATGAAATTGAGTATAAAGTTTACACTGGGAACAATACACCCCATTTCTTCTCAGGCATCTGCACTCATATATGGTCATGTTCAGAAAAAAAACAGAACACCTTGAGTGACTAGAGATAGGACATTCATATTCACAGGACATGCACATTAGTATGTTCTGCAGTAATGATTAGCATTTCAGTCACCTCACTTCACCCTGTGTCCTGTTGCCTAGTAGGGACAGGGTCTGCCATGGGCTCTGATAACTTGTTCCATGCCTGATGGCATTGATGAATATAAGGTGTGACTGGTGTCCTGTTGTATAGCCACCCATGCTGCTTTCACCTGGTTTCAAAGTTTATCTTTGCCGGTTGTCAGTGGGTCACAGCTCTGCACCTGTTGTTTAACTGTATACCACACATTTTCAATTGGCAACAAGTCTGGTGATCTGTTGGGCCAAGGCAAGAGACAGACATCCTGTGACACCAAGAAGGCACATGTTCATGTAGCAACATGTGGTCATGCAGTGTCTTGCTGAAAAATGGCATCTGGGGTGTTGTGCAGAAAGGGTATGGCTGTGGGTTGCAGGATATCATTCTCGTAGGCCACACTAGTCGCAGTGCCTTGGACACACATCAGCTGTGTTTCGTGGTTGTGCTCAATTGCACTTCATACCATAAGCTCTTCATTTAGTGCTGTATGTGTAGTGCGAATGCTGTCACTGTGATGCTGCTCCCCCTGTATGCAGCTAAGCATAATCCGACCATCATTTGCAAAGAAACAGGCCTAGATTCGTCCAAAACACTATCTGATGCTATTCCTGTCCTCAGTGATTCCATTCCATACACTATTGTGTTCTAGCATACTTCTGCAAATTTGCCACAGGTAGGTGGAGATGTGGATGATGCACACGTAACCCATACCCTAATAAGTGGCCATGGACTGTTACTCATGATAGCGTATGAAGTGTTACAGTGTTCCACTGTTGCACCAGAGCTGAGGAGGATACAGCTCTGTTCTGCAATGCCATTTGGATGAGGTGTGGGGGGGGGGGGGGGGGGTGACCTGACCCATCTTATCGTGTTCCACGGTCTTCCATGAACAATCCTGCGCACACTTATTGCACTGCCAAAACATTTCATCCCACATGAGTGGTATTTTTACATTTTGCTTCCTGAAAATAAGTACTCACATGCCATTGTAGTTTCTTGTAACATTATAGTTTTTGAAAGTAAGTTTCCCTTTTAATACAAAAGACACATATTATTCAGTTTCAAATATATCAGTGAGCACACATTAAAGGAAACAGTGATTATGAAATTACTAGACATCAAGAATGTCCCTCTGGACTGATGTGACATCATCATATGAATAAATAATCAAAAAGCATAGTTCTACTTGCCTCACAAATATAAATCTCTTTATAATGAACTTCTTATTTTGGAATGGAATGTGCACTGGTATGAAACTTTCTGGTAGATTAAAACTATGTGCTAGACTGAGACTTAAAACTCGGTACCTTTGCCTTTAGTGGACAAATATTGTAGTGACTGAGTTTCCCAAGCACAATTCACTGACAGCAGTAAAGCTGTGAGGACAGGTCATGAGTCAAACTTGCTCAGTCAGTACAGCAATTGTCTGGGAGGACAAAGGCCCTGAGTTTGAATCTCAGTCTGGCACACAGTTTTAATTTGTAAGGAAGTTTCAGAAATATCTTTCATTATGTTGACCTGCAGGAAGCATTTCTGGCATACTTCACAATTTTTTCACTCAGTATTGTTACATTAATAATCTTCTGAGACAATTTAGTCAACATCGAAAAAATATTTAGTCCACATAAGTGTACCGTGAGCATGTTTTGTAAACTAGACAGACATCATGAAACTTTGGGTTCTTACAGTCATTTGCTAAAAAATTTACTACCTAGTGGTATTTGTAATCATTGAGTAGAATTGAGGAGAAGAGGAATTTGTGGCACAACTGGACTAGGGGAAGGGATCGGTTGATAGGACATGTTCTGAGGCATCAAGGAATCACCAATTTAATATTGGAGGACAGTGTGGAGGGTAAAATTCGTAGAGGGAGACCAAGAGATCAATACACTTTGCAGATCCAGAAGGATGTAGGTTGCAGTAGGTACTTCATGATGAGTAAGCTTGCACAGGATAGGGTAGCATGGAGAGCTGCATCAAACCAGTCTCTGGACTGAAGACCACATCAACAGTGACAAGAACAATGATAAGGCTGAACACGATCATATTACTAGAAGTAAAAATGATGTACATATAATCAGTGTGCCACTGTTGAGGTTTAAGAATTGAGGTTTATATTCTGGTGTAAAATTGTTTATCAAGTCGTTAGCAGACACCAGGCATGAAATTGGATAAAAACAGATATTCAAAATTAAAGTAAAAGCACTTGATCCATAAAATTAAGGGAATCAGCTGTAACCATACTTCATCTGCTACTGATATTTCAGCTGTAAGCATCAAGCTTTCTTCAGAAAGTGTCAGACTGACTGTAAAGTGCTTTCATCCACCTTGTACACCATTAGAGCAAGCATGAGTATGCAACTAATCATGTTGGAAGAAGTACACCATATGCTGCTGTGACCCCTCTCTGAGGGATATTGTTTCACAAATGCTTGTCTATAGGAGGACAATGTCATTGTCTAGGTGAGTAATGGATTTAACATTTTGTCAACAGTGAAACCATCATCATCATCATCATCATCATCATCATCGCCATCATCATTAATTAAATCATTCCTGGAATGTAAGACGTACTGAACCTTACAGTTGCTGTAGAAGAAAGTGTTAGTCACCAGTCCAGTGATGTTGTTTTCCAGTTCTGTCGATGAGCCAGACACCTAAGATACATGTGTTGTGTTACGCAATTTATTTATGCCCTGCATGTCTTTTGTTCTACTATTGATTTCCTTGCCACTTTGTATGAGTTTGATGTTGCAGTCTTTGGCAAGAATGATGCTCAGGTGTTATATTGTGAACATTAGATGTTGCTGCAGATGGTGAGCAAGTGGATGACTGATTTTGCGCTGGTTGGTGGTGAGATTCAGCATGTAAATACCTGCCTATTCTGGTTGGTTTCTGATATGCTTGTGCTGTAGTGTGCCATCTGATATCCTATACAGAGTGAATTCTGTAAAACTTGCTCTGCAAATATTGTGGAATTGGAAAGTGTTATTGATGTGTGGTTTTCACAGAATGGATTGGTAGTCATAGGCTCTTATTGTTAGTCAATAATAATAATACTTTGAAAGTGTATTTTTTGTTCAGGCATATACATTTATTAAATAGAACAATGCCTGTTGACATTATCAAACTAAAAAGTGGAGTAAATTAGAATGTCAGTGGTGTTTGTTACAAGATTCTAGTGTGAGTGATTTACAAGAGATAGTATTTTGAAAAGTTTCAACACTGACACATGTTCGTGACATTCAAACTGCTTAGTTGCTAGGTATGATGTTGTTATGTTTGCTTACAGCATGCTTGTGTATTCTTTGAGTGCATTGTGATTTCCTAGTAACTTAGTGTGTGACAATCCAAGCAGTAGATCATGAGTGGACAATGAGATTTACCAAAGCAAGAAAAATCTGACTTGCTCATGGTATACAGAGAGTGTAGGAAGAATGCTGTTCGTTCTTGTATGGTATATGTGGCAAGATACCTCAATAGATGTCAATCATCTTGCCAATTATTTATCAACCTCTTGAACCAGTTACATGAAAGTGGTAGTGTAACACCTAGACAACAATCCTCATTCACTTCAATCAGGTGGAATGTTGTCATCCATGGAGTGTAAACATGTGGTATGATTGTGAACCATCAGTTCATAGGCCTGTTTTTTATAGATGGAACATGGAAAGCACACAAGTATCACAGCCTCCTAACATATCATCTTCCACGGATGCTAGAAAACATTTCTGTGCAGACTAGCAGGAACCTGTGGTACCAGCATGATGTCTGTCCAGCCCATAGTGCACAAAATACTACAACATGTTTTCACTAATCATCTCCAAATGGTTGAACTGGACTCAGAGGACCTTGGCTTGCCTATCCACGGATTTGATGCCTGCAGACTTTTTTCTGTGGGGAAAGCTGAAAGATGCTATCTACAAGGAAATACTAATTACAGTCAATGATATGCTGTGGTATATTATTGCAGCCTGCTCAGACATCTCCACTGGAAGTGTGTATTGCTGCTACTGATAGTCAGTATGAGCACAACCTGCAATAGTGAACTGTCTTGCTACTGGTCAGAATCCACATAACTAGTGTACCCACTTGTGTTGTTCTTTAGTATGTGCTGCCACAGGTATTGTACAAGTGTTGATTTTGGAACTTTTTGAAATATGGTATCTCGTAAATGACTCACACTAGAATCCTCTAACAAATACCATTGACATTCTAATTTACCATATTTTTAGTTTGTTAATGCCAATAGGAATTGTTTCATTTAAAATGTATGTTTGCACAAAAAATACATTTTCTACGTATTATTACAATCTCTTGATTAGCCAACGATGTGAGCCCCTGACTACCAATCCTTTCTGTGAAAACTGCACATCAATAGCACTTTCCATTTGTGCAATATTTGTGGAGAAAGTTTTAGATGATTCACCCAGTATCCTTTGGTCTAGGAAAGGAATTCAAACATGCTTTTCTACTTTGAGTGTGAACTGATTCTTAAATTGCTAATTGTTCAAATATTCATGAATTTCATGTACCTGTGGCTCGTTATGAGCTCTTAAACTATCTGATTTTGGATACCTAATAGTACACATTAACTTGTATTGTGTGTGCCATTCACCTTTATGATGTCTTGAAGTCCGCTGGGGACACTTTCAGTGACCTGTCTGAATGTCTGTGGAAGAATGGCTACACATTCCTCCTCAAGAACCGAAACCAGAGAAGGTAGTGATGTTTAACTGTAGGATCTGGAGCAAAGTCACCATTCTGAATCATCCTAAAGGTGCTCTGTTGGCTTCAGGTGATGACTCTAGACAGGCCAGTCCATTTCAGGAATGATGTTACCCACAAACTATTGCCTCACAAATGCTGCTTTATGACATGATGCATTGTCATGCTCATACAAACAGTTGTTGTACTTAACTGTTCCTCTACATAATGTAGTACACAATGCTGTAAAATATATATGTATCTTTCTGCTTTTAGTGTTTTCTTAACTGCAGTAAGGGAACCACATCCGAACTGTGAATGGTACCCCACATACGAAACACCACCTCCTCCATACTCAACTGTTGGCACTTCACTTTACGACAGGTAACAATCTTCAGGCATTCATCAATCCCAAACCCTTCCAGCAGATTGCCACAGGTTATAGCAAGATTCATCACTCCGAACCACTCGTTTCATGACATATATTGTCCTGTGGTGTCACTTTTTGCACAACCTAACATGACATTAGCACTAAGAACAGAAATGTGTGTGCTATGGGGAGCTGCTCAACTATTGTACCCTATTCTTATTAACTCTGTACCACATTCTCTTTGTGAAGTGGGCAGCTGCTAACACTTTGGAACTAGCAAGTGATTCCTTCTGCTGATTTCATGTGATTTTTTACAACCACCATCCACAAGGCATAATGATCCATGTCCATCAGTACATGATGCTTGCCTAATAGTGGTTTATCTGTAGTTGTTCCTTCAGATTTACATTTCACAATAACATCAATAATAATGAAATTGGGCAGCTTTAGAAGGGCTGAAATGTCTGTGAATAATCTGTTACCTAGGTGACCCCAATGAGTAGCTCGTGTTCAAAGTTGCCAAGCTGTCCCATTCTGCTATTATTGCTTCTCTGCTGACAACACAATACATCACATCTCCTTTTATGCTGGTGGGTGCACCTCTCATGACATCTAGTTCTCAATTACATGTTACATAGGGGTGTCTAGATATTTTTGATCAGATAGTGTATATCAAATGTGCCATCCACCTGTGTGAACCAGCTTCATGGGAGTAATGGAGTAGAACTAAGTGCCAATACTTTAAAGGTGTTCATGACTTTGTTGTGTGCTAACAGAGATAGGACAGAACACTTTGCTGTACCATCTGTAGGTTTATAGTACCCATTTTCCGTGCTACTGGAAGAATGTTAATGGCAAATGTATGATGACAGACATAACTCAGATGGGTCACATATGTCTAGTGCAACATGCTGCTGTAGGATTTGTGGCTTTGTCTACTGGCTTGCTTGTAAACAGAGACTGGACGTAAAAGCTAACAATGAGCTCAATTGGGTGAAATTCTCTTTTCCTTTATTTGTTATGAAAGTGTATTAAATTCTTCATGTAATAATCAATTCATGAACAAGTTTCATACTCAAAAAGGAAATAGGGATGGTTTTGTGATTGGTTAAAAAGTGAGAGGTGATGGTTACTCAAACGCCAAGTTTAGAGGTGTTCATCTGTTGCCAGGGGGCAAAGGGAGAAAAATGGGAAGGGAAGGGCATCAAAAGAGTTTGAGGTCAAATGAAGTGCATTGTTAAGCACTGTGCCAGCTTCAAACAGTGAAGATAGGAGGACAGAGTGAGAAGATGGATTTAGGGAAACAGAAATGAATAATGTAATTAATAATTAGGAGGAAAGCAGAAAACTCCTTTCCAAAGAGGAAGAAAAGAGAAAAGAAAAATGTGAAGATATAAAAGTGAAAAGTAAAGTTTGAAGTAACTGAGTAATTAGTATTTGGTTGGCAAATCATTACCTTTTGTTGGCAAAATGAATTATTATCTGAAGAACTCACTTTATATTACACATAAAGGGAGAGACAATTCTAATAACAAGCTTGTGATTAGCTTTACTTTAAGTCACTACTTAGAAATCTGCCAGTAGTCAAAACACTAAATTCTACAGCAACATGTCCTACTAGACGTATGTGACCTATTTGAGTTACATTTATCGTCAACTTACTTCAAATAGCTGGGAGAATACTGTGCGCTTACAGATGACATAATAAGGTGTTCTTCGCTTTCTTCATTAGCAGTCATCATTTCTTGGAGGCTTTGAAGCAATAGTGCTTAGTTCTGTTGTGATATTCCGATGATGCTGGTTCAGGTAAGTGGATGACACATTCACTCTATTGCTCCATGATGAGCCAGAGCCACACAGGTTTTATGAACAATTGAACAACCTGCACACAAAGATTCACTTTACACTTTAAGTAGAGAAGCATGTAGCAATTCCAGTCCTAGACATAGAAGCACATAGAATACTGGATGCTGAATTAGACACAAAGTTACCAGAAACTAACAAATATTGAATGTCACCACCACCTAGTGCAGAAACACTCAGTCATCTGCTTGCTCATTCAGAACCCACATGCAGCTGACATGCTGACAATATAATACTTGACCAATGTTCTTACCAATGTCTGTAACATGAGATTCATACACAGAGGCAAGAGAACCAATAAAAAACTGATAGACATGCACAACATAAATAAACTTCATCAACAGTGCACATACATTAGGTGATGGGTTCATTGAGCGAATTTGAAACCATCTTCACCGGATTGTTGACCAACCCCTTCTTCTAAAGCGACCGTAAAATTCAGGATGTGGTAAGCTCCACTAAGAACCAAATTAAATGCTGTGCATGCTGCGGACATGTACCAAGTGGTCTGTATGTGTATACAAGTGTACATCAGCAAAACTGCCAAGCCAGTGGGGACATGCATCCTGGAGTGTGAGTGCTACATTCGACTAGTGCAACTCAACAAATCAGCAATGAGCAAACACAAGAAACACAGCTGAAAAAAAAAAATGAAATTTAGATGAAGTTGTGTATTTGCCAAGCACCCAGGGATATTGAAATCCAAGATAAAGGAGGCCATTGAAATATTAAAACACCCTAATAAATGAATAGAGAGGATCACTACAGGCTTGCACTTTTCTAGCTGCCAGGCATTATTGCTGAGTAGATCACACGTAACCTACAGCCAATTCACCAATGACTGCCAATCATGGATGATATTGTATGGGGCAGTAGACCCAGAGGAAGGCCACTGAATTGTGATCAAAATGTCATTTTTGTTCAGTGACAGTTATTTAACAGTATGATGTAGAATAATAACAGAAAAGTCTATGTTAATTGACTCTGTCTACGGAAGTCTACACATTTACCTGACAGATGTTGGTTTCAAAAATACAGCCCTTAAAGAGATTATTTAAATTATTATATTGATAAAGCTGTAATTCTTGTGGCTGTGATGGAGTGTGCACCAGGGTATTAAACTCTTGCGCTGACTTGATAAGACATCTTGAGCAATCAGCACATACCGTATTTACTCGAATCTAAGCCGCACTTTTTTTCCGGTTTTTGTAATCCAAAAAACCGCCTGCGGCTTAGAATCGAGTGCAAAGCAAGTGGAAGTTCTGAAAAATGTTGATAGGTGCCGCCACAACTAACTTCTGCCGTCGAATATATGTAGCGCTACACAGGCATCCTTTGTAGGCACAAAGATAAATACTGGCGCCAAAACCTCTGCGTCAGTAAATAAAATTAAAAAAAAAAAAAAAAAATTGGAAGACGAGCATTTTTCTCTGCCCGAGTTTCGAGCACTGCATTTTCATACGTTATCCAACGAAGTAAATACAAATTCCGTATTGTTCATCTTCGAATTTCAATGTACTACGAAAATCCGACTGGTAATACTGGGATTTTTGTCAATATGGCCAACTCTACGTTCTGAATTTTTTCCTACCTGTGAGAAGAGATGGTTGCTAATAGGAACCTGATGAAATGTGAATCACATGCAGTATTCTCTTCACCACAAGAATAATACGAATATAAACATTTTGCCATGTATTCTTTCGTGTTTGCTTCTATCTCATTTAAATCCTGTCTGCCAAATAAACTACGAAACTAGAGTGATACAACAGCAAACGTGGAAGAATATACGTATCATGTCATGTTTATATTCGTATTACTCTTATGCCTAATAGTGATACAGTCAGAAATGAAGCACAGCAACTGACTAGATTTTTAAATCTAAGATGACTAATTTCTGTGCAGAATTTGATGTACTAAAGAAGCGGCCGCAAAGATTTTCAAACGGAGAAAAATTTTCGCCAAACTTTCGTTCAGAACATGTTATATCATACGCAGTCTATTATTTGGTTCTTGTTGATCATTATCAAAGAAAGCAACAGTGTAAGTAACAACAAATAGCAGTCTCTTGCCATTGTTTCGCTAATGTGACGATTCCTCTCTTTTTTTAATTGTAGGCGGCGGTAGCGCGCACAAAAGCAAGCCATGCCGCGAGCAGCGACAGGCCGTAAACACGCACTATCAGAATGCGACAAATAATGCATGACACAGTATAGTAATGCATTTTCAGCTTAGAGTGACTGACTTAAACACCTATAACATTGAAAACGGCACTTATCAGATCAAAGCAAAATAAGCAATCGATTCAAACCAGACGAAGCACGTGAAAAAGGAAGGGTATCCGCATAAATACAGACGGAGCGCCTGACGCATAGCAATGGCTACCTGGTAAAGCTTAACTGCTAAGCTTTCGACTCGAACCAAACTACTGTAGCTGTATCGTCATTCATTCAACCTAAATTGTGTCTCATATTACAATGGACCAACTTTGTTTCGATTTGGAGGTGCGGCCTAAAACTTTTCTCTCCCCTTGAATTTCGAGTCTCAAATTTCAGGTGCAGCTTAGATTTGGGAATTTTTTTTTCCCTTATTTCGAGTCTCGTATTTCAGGTGCGGCTTAGATTCGAGTGCGGCTTAGATTCGAGTAAATACGGTATTTCTTGAAAAACTTAAATATCCTGTAGTAATATACATGTATTAAATTGAAGATGGGCAGTTCATTTAAAATTATAAGTGAACTTCACTCTATAAGGTATTTTATTTTAATTGAGGAAATGAATACAGAGAAATAAAAACTCACTCTTAAAGAAAAACTGCATCTTAGTTCTGCTTTTTGAATACAGTTTTTTGCAAATCTGTAAATGTGGTTACAAGTGAAGTCCTGGAAGACCAAAATGACAGTAGACTCTATCTCAGTATGTTCTGTGGCCTTCGTAAGGCTTTCAGTTGTGTCAACCATTAATTTATACTCCAATAACTAAAATGTTCAGATATGATAGCATCTCCTTTGCACTGATAATATCTTACGTACAGAATGAAAGAAAAAGGGCGACATCCAGAAACTCCCCAACAGGAGTAAACCAAAATGCAGAATATGGAAACATAATACATGTGATCACACAGGGATTGGTATCACATGTAGTCTTGTGTATAATGTACATAAATCATCTTCCAGTGTGATTTTAAAGATCTGTTCAAAAACTGTAATATTTCTTGATCACACAAACACACTAAACAAGGGTCACAATTTTAATGTAACAAAAACATCCCAAAGGCAAGATTTCCAACTTAGTATGCATACTTTCTTATACTGCCTTATAAAACTGGCTTTTGGGAAACTAAAGCTAGTGAAATATTTGTTTAGAAAAAGTGTTCATTGAGAGTATTATGTAAATGAGGTAACCACCCATCATGCAGAGGTCATTTTTGAATATCCTGGAATTCTTAACTAATTTACCAGTGCAGTTGCTCACAATTATTATTGTTATTGTTATTATTATTATTTATTATTATTATTATTATTATTTCTTGTAAGTAAGTCAAATAAGTAGTTTTAGACAGATTCTGATTTACATGTCCTCAGCACAAGATATGGGGTAATTCCTATACAGGCTTTGTCTCCTTGTACAGGTTTTATAATGGAATTCTGTATTCTGGTGCACTGGTCTTCAGCAAGCTCCTACAGTGCACCAAGTTACACATTGAGAATACTTATAAATTCAAGATAAAGTAATAAACATACCTTAATAGCTGTCCCCTCTGCAGATTATCCAATTTCATAAATTTTAAGATTTCAGATTCTCTCTGTGATAATTAACAGCTGGTATTTTCACCCAGCCTCTTAGCACATATCCTTTATGTTTAGTATGGGTTATGCAGATAAAATTTGCATTAGTATCATTTCTAAGAGACTGGTATATAACCCAGACTGGACAATAAGACTGTAGACATATCTGATCAGAAGTACCCAGATATCCCTATGTAATGTGCACTAGACAACTAGATGTCACAAGAGGCTGACTCAGAGTATAAAAGGAGATGCTCAGGAGAACTCAGCGACCTCAAACTTGGGCTAATCATTGGATGTCACCTCAGTAATAAATCCATCATGGACATAGCAACCCTTCTAAAGCTGCCCAAGACAATTGTTAGTGATATGATTGTGATGTTACGTATGGAAAAAGAACCACAGCTAAACTAAGATGAGGCAGACTTCATGTACTGATGGACAGTGATTGTCACACATTGCAAATGAAGGTTGTAAAAAAATCACATGGAGTGAGAAGAAGAAATCATTTGTGAGTTCAAAAATGCTACTGACAGTCCAGCTAGCTCAGTGGCTGTGCATAGTGATTTAAAAAGAGTGGGATGTGATGGTTAAACCGCTCCTCATAAGTCACATATTCTGTAGTCATTGCTAAGTAACACTTTAGGAACTGTAAAGAGCAATGCTACTGGACAGTAGAAGGACATGAACATATTTTACAGCACTGTGTATTGCACACAGTAGAGGAACAGTTCAGAGATAATGTTGACTTTGCTCCAGACCCCATCCAACCTTCTCTGGTTTCAGCTCTTGAGGAAGAATGGTCTGACATTCCTCTATGGACATACTGACACCTCCATGAAAGTATCACCATCAGAGTTCAATCTGTCATAAAGGCGGAAGGGTACACACAACCCATATTAATGTCCACTATAGGTGTTCAGATACTTTTGACTAGATACAGTATTCATCTCCTGCATTGATGAAATGTTCTACATTTGCATTTTCACCTCAATAATTGAATGAAAATAATTTTGTTACTGAAAATCAGTTACTGTGTTACTGTTTTAACCAAAGTACTGAAATCTTTTGCTGGCTGGCCTCTCCCCACCCCCCACCACCCCACCCACCGAGTTATATTTTCATCTTTTCTAATCAGTCAGATTAATTCCCAGAAGACTGTAATATGCTGTAATAATATTCACTTACAAGGGTTGAGATAAGCATAGGCCCTGCAATTATAGACTCTTCTCCCTCTTCATGTTTTCAAATATTTCAGAAGGTAGCCTAAAAGAATACTGAAACAGTTTTCTAACAAAAAATGGGTAACAGTTGCATAGTTCAGCTTTTATAAAGTGCTGCCTGAGGAGAAAGCAGTGTCTGACCTCAAGAACACAATGCTGGAAAATTTAATTGAGAAACGTTGCTGAGTTGAGATTTCATATGATCTCACCAAGGACTTTGATTGTGAAAATCACTGAAGTCTACTAGGGAAATTACAATGTTAAATTGTTAAAATCACTTCCCTCTATGTGGGTCTAGCCATATCTAAACAACAGAACACAGAGGAAAATATTAACAATCATACCACAGAAATAAAATAAGGGTTTGAATAAGGAAACATTAGCCAAGTTGTGCTGCGAGGTTCGGTACTTGGCACACTCCTGTCCTGAAACAATTTAAATGACTTACCAGATACAATGGAAAGCTGTTCAAAAACACTGATTTTTGCTAATGATGGAAGTGTACTGATAAACATCTTAGACTTGTCCATATAAGAAAAAAACAGGAGGATTGTGGAACATGCTCACAACTGATTCATAACAAATTGTCACTCTGAAATTGATCTATGCAAGCCCAGAAAAATAAAAGTACCAGACATAGTAATCAATAGACAGACAATAGCTGAAACTCTGTGTGTGATATTTGTAGGTATCCCTATGGGTATAAACTAAGGTGGCAGCAATGTATGGATAAGTTAGCCAAATATCTCAGTTCTATCTGCCTTGCACTTTAAAACTTCTCTCATTACGTTGACCTGCAAGTAAGATTGCTAGCGCATCTTGCATTGTTTGACTTTTAGAGTCCTATGGCATAATTTTCTGGGGAAATGCAGCCATAACCAAAAAATATTTATACTATAGATATGTGGAGTAACAATATTAAATAAATTCAGTAACTAAAAATCTTGCACAAGCCTCTTTAGGAACTTTGAGGTTCTAACACTCACTTACCAGCACATTTATTATCTGTTGGTATTTTTGATAAGTAATGGGAGTGAATTTAGAATCAACTATGATACTGACAACCACAGTACTAGAAGTGGAAATAATGGAATATCACAAATGGAATAACAGTATGAATTACAATACACTGCTATTCAACACACAGAGGAGGCATTGATTGGCAGACAGGCACATTTAAAAGTAAAGTACTGGATAATATTCAGCTTTCAAATGAAGAAATAAACATTCATACAACAATGTTAGGAAAGGATAGATTGCTACTCACTGTAAAGATGATCCATTGACTTGCAGACAGGCACAATGAAAAGATTGTTACACCTTGATAGCTTTCAGCCAAAGCCTTTTTCAGCAAAGGAAATACAAATACACACAAGCAATCTGAGTTCACACACACACACACACACACACACACACACACACACACACACACACACACATGACCACATCCACCAGGAGCTCGAACTGGAATGTGACTGTCACATAAATAGAGGGATGGGGGAGGGGTAGATATAGCAGGTTACAGGTGGAGGGATGGAGGGATGCAAGAAGGGGAATGGATGGACAAGTATATCATATTGCCAGCGGGTGGCACACAGAGAGATTGAAAGAATGTGAAATGGGTGGAGGTGATAGGACAAAGTGGCATGAACTGTTGGGACCATAGGTCAAGGCTGATAATTTTGGGAGCAGAGAATGTGTTATAAGGATAACTTCCATCTGCACTGGTTAGAAAAGATGGTGATGGAAGGGAGGAGCCAGATGTCCTGGGTTGTGAGGCAGCCATTGAAATATAGCAGGGTATGTCAGCTGCATTTTGTGCCACAGAGTGGTCTATTTTGTTCTGGGCCACAGTTTGGTAGTGGCTGTTCATCCTGGTAGTCATACAAAAATAAAAAAGCAGAGCTGGTATGTGACTCAGCTGCCTCCAAAGGTGGTCTGGCCTCTGATGGGGCAGGATAAACCTGTGACAGGACTGGAATAGGGTGGGTAGTTTAGGCAGGTTGTGCACCTGGATCTTTCAAAAGGATGTGATCCCTGTGGCAAGGGGTTTGGATTGGAAGTGGCAGAGGGATAGACTAGGATGTTGTGGAGGTTGGGGGGTGACAAAACACCACTTTATGATGGAAGAGGAAGATCTTTGGTGGAATGTCCTTCATTTCAGTGCATGATGACAGATGATAAAAGACAAAGGATGTGTTTCAGTTGTTCCATTCCAGTCCTTTACTGGGTGACAAAATGTATCTACAGACTAGGTCTGGGAGAAAGTGTCTGTCTGTGAAGGCTTTGTTAAGACTGTCAGCATACTGGGAAAGGGAGTTCTTGTCACTGCAGATAAGCAGTCCCTGAATGGTAGGACTGTATGGGGGGAATTTTTTCGTATGGAAGGGATGGCAGCTGTCAAAATCCAGATAATGTGGTTTTGGTGATTTAATGTGAACAGAGGTGTGGATGAAATCATTAGAGAGGAGGTAGTCAACATGTAGAAAGGACGCACACTGAGTTGAGAAAGACTAGTGAAATGGATGGGAGAGAAGGCGTAGAGGTTCTGAAGGGATGGCCATGAGTCCATATCGTGAAGATATCATCAGTGAACTTGAAGCAGACTGTGGGTTCAGGGTTTTGGGAGTCTATGATGATTATCCTCTAGATGGCCCATAGACAGGTTGGCCTAGAGGGGTGCCATGTTGTTCATAATCGCTCACCCACATTATTATTTTCTTATACATTGTTAGTCCTAGTCTTGCATTACTCCTTTTTGACTTTGGGTTGATAAACCTGTATCACCAGATCATAAGTCATGGTCTCACTGCCACTGCCCTTCACTAATTCACATTTTATCTATTTTCAACTTATCCTCATCTCATTTTGTATTCTCTAATTTACGTACCTCATTAAAGATTCCATACTTTGAACTTTAGAACGCCAGGTTTGTCTTCCTTGATGACAAAATCGTCTTGTGTGGTCACATTTTGGAGAACGGAAAGGGGGACTATTTTGTCTCTGAAATATTTTACCAAAAAGCATGTTTGAAAGCTTAATGTAGGTGTTTCTCAAAGAAAATAGAAATTTATTTCTGAAATTAAGAGTTCTATTTACTATATATATTACATGTCAAGCAACTTAACAATGAATGCTATTACTTGGCATGTAGCCAGTAGTAATTTTCGGTCTTTGAAACTAGATATTTGAATAATTTGTAGAAATAGTGACTAATGAGCTATATTTTCAATTTTCTTTGTAATTTGTAGGGATTCTCAATTTCTTGTTTTATGCTAGGTGGGAGCTTATTGAATGCTGTCTAAGTTAAAATTATATATTGTGATGATGTAAATCACACTTAAACCGAAATTGATATTTGTTATTGACAACAAATACCATTTTGGAGTAAATGTAGTGGGATCTGAGTGTAAGAACATCAATATGCTTAAAAAGGCTTCTATAAAAATGCAGTTACCTGCTTTACACAATATTCTTACTGCTCACAGAAGATGAATAAATATTTTATTTAATATAGTTGCACTGCCACAGAAGATATTTAAATAAGACAACAGGAAATGAAGACATGAAAAATAAACCAACACTCATGTTTTAGTTAAAAAAAGTGAGATACATTCCTGCATTAAAACCATGGTGTACTGAATTTCTAGATTATTATTTATTTGTCACAACTAAATATTTTATTGTTGTCTAACTTAACTCCAAGGAGCAAATAAAAATTCAAAATGAATATGGTGATTATGAAAGACTGTAACCACTGAATACATGATGTTCTATAAATAAATATACAAATATTTTAAAAAGAAGTGCAAAATTTCAATTCTTACACAAGCACAGTAAACTGGAATCCAGAACATTCCCAGTAAAGCATAAATCAAAGTCTTCCAACAATTGGATCACTCATTTGTGTGTGTTTGTCAGTGGGGGAAGGGGGGGGGGGGGGCGTGTTTAAGTGATGGACCTTGATTTTATGCCCCTTTGCCAAACACAATTCCAAAACTCAAAATGTAAATGTTAATGCACTCACATTGATTGCTTTAGTAGGTATGGTGTGAATTGGATTATTGTGTAGATGTACATGTGAACATGGTGGGTCTTATAGAACACCAATAAAGTGTGTTAAAAATTGAACTCTCGGTTACTTTCTCTGGAATTCAATCAGGGGTGTCCAGCCCAGGGCCCACATTCTGCATGCCACCCAAACCGAGACTCAAGGTGGCCCAAGAAATTAGCATCTATCAAATGATCACTAAAAAAACTTCCATAACATTTCATTTGTGTAAAATTATGATAAACTGAATAATTTCAATTTGAAACTCCTGGCACATGATGCTATTATGTTATTTGTCCATCAACCCCCTTCCCATTTTTACTCAGTGATTATTGCTTTTGCTAAGTGTATTATGTGTGGCCCAAAAGTACTTGTCTCCTTCCAATGTGGCATAGGTAAGCTAAAGAGTTGGATACACTGGCATTAAATAGTTATAGCAGTTTGTAATTCCTATATTCATTTTGAATGTCTCTGTGTTTCGGCTACTGTGTGACCATTAATGTCTACTTCTTGTTCTAGCAGGCTATTTTTGCTTGTTTAAAACATATCATAAGAACAGGAATAGAAACAAAAATCATTTTATTTGATGGCCAATTACAGTATAATATTTTTGCCAGTTTCATAGTTATATTTTCCAAATTTCTGTTATTTTCTGCTAGTTTTGGCATTATATTTTTGCCAATACATTAGTTCCCAGCAGCTTATTTTTGGAGTATCACATTTTCCTTATTTTTTGTCTTATTTAATTCATTTTCAATGTCACACTTAAAATATACCTATCAATTACATTTAGTTATTGACATCACAGATCACATTTATTTACATTATTGAAAAAGAAATAATTTATAATAAACTGTTTTTTGTGAATCTAATCAATCAAAGAAAACACATTATGCTGCTAATCTGTCTTCAATTCACTATAATGTGAAAACAGTTGTCTGTAGTCTAAATTTGAGAGTGGAACATAAACTGCCTTCAGTGTAACATCAGAGATTGTCCAAATATCCTTCTGGCATAAAAAGTTGCTTTTACACTAGATTATTAAGGGCTTTGTATTCTTTTAGAATATTGTACATGACGGAGACTTGCCACCCTAGGCATACATAGCAGACTCTTTGCCCTTTCAGCATTAATATAATGTAGTCCAGTCAACAAAGGAAAATTAGGGGAAAAAATTCACATAGTCGCAAACTTTTGTACAGTGGTAGGGGAAAGTGTCATAAATAACATACAAATAATACCCCACATGTGGGGTGTGAGCCTTGGAGTGGGGGTGGGGCCATTTGTAGGCCACATTTTGATATTGTCTTGAATAACTCAAAAACTGTAGCTTCTAGTGAAAATCTTACCCAGTACAAAATTAAACTACATTAAATTTTCTACAAAAAAGGTCTGATTCGTTTTTTCTGTAAAACTGATAGTTTCAGTGATGCAGGGGATGGAAAAATCTTAAATTATTAAAGATAGTGTTTTAATTGTATAAATTAATATTTAATGCCCATTGAACCAAGAAATAGAAAATCTCATCTGTAATGTGTAAATATCAGCAATCAACAACTGTATCATTATCATCATCATTTTGCAAATCAAGTAATGGTGCACCATTTGTAGACGTACCATGGCATGCGCCACAAATTACAGAACATATAATGCCGGCTTTTCTGCATCCACATTGCTGCCCACTTCCAATATGAAAGCAGTCCATGAAGACATGAAGTGAAATGTATGAGGTACCATTTCCTCAGTCCTACTACAGAAGTTTTCACAAGTTGTAAAAACAGAACTATCGTATTCCTTGACTCACTGTCATAGCTGGCTGCTGTGGCTGAGTGGTTCTAGGCACTTCAGTCCAGAACTGTGCTGCTGCTATGGTCGCAGGTTCGATTCCTGCCTCAGGCATGGATATGTGTGATGTCCTTAGGTTAGTTAGGTCCAAGTAGTTCTGTGTCTAGGGGACTGATGACCTCAGATGTTAAGTCCCATAGTGCTTAGAGCCATTTGAACCATCAGTATCATAGCGGCAACTATTTTTACAATTCTTTCCCATTCAGCTGGTTCATCTTTGAACTGAACTGAAGAACGAACAGTTCTCATCATGGTGGAACTGACCTTTCTGAGAAGAAAGCAACAACAGTTGTAGAGGATGACTAACAATCAATTTCCCTTGTAGCTGTCCAAGGCAGTGTGTAAAGATTCATGTAGATTCTCTTTTTATGTGTAGATTTATTGGTAATCTATATCTGTATATCCATATTCCATTTGGTGTTACTGCATTTCTGGAAAATAAACACTCTCCAGGTGTGTCTGCACACTGAGTCAACAGTGATTTATGAGACATGCTGTGGAAGGGTTGGTATGATTGTAAAACAATGTGTAGTTGTTTCCTGTGATGTGGTGGTGTAGAGAGAGTGAGGTCTCACTCATTCACTGTTCATTTTGCAGAGCACAAATAAGGGAAACAAGTTACCTCATTCTGGCAACCTGCCTTCCCTCACATTTCTAGACTCCAGTACCACTCCCTGTTGCTGCCACCCATCACGTCTCCAGCACACAGTTTATCCCTCAGTATGGCTCTACTATAGTTAGATATTACACAGTTATTCAATATTTGGTCTTGAGGCACTTCATTTAACAATAGACATTAATTTTATACCAGTAAAACACTATTTTAAATAATTTGCAATCTCCTGAATAGTAGAAACTATCGGTTCTAGAGAAAAAATGAATAGGACCTTTTCTGTAGGAAATTTACTGTTGTTTGATTTTGTAATGGGAAACATTTTCGTTAGAAGCTGCGGTATTCAAGCTGTTCAAGGAAAACGTCAAAAAGTGACCTTTAAACGCAACCCAACGACAATGTTCAAACCCCACAGGTGGTGATTTGTTGTATGTTGTTCATGACACTCCCCTCTATGTTATTCATGATGCTCCACACCACCACTACTAAAATTGTGACTACATGAATTTTTTCTCCAATTTCCCCTTCTTTCGTCTTCATTTACTGGGCTAATTGATTATCATCCCATGGCTGAAATTAAAACCTAGTTCTGTGAAACAGAATGTATACATGGATTTGTGGGTATAATGGTTGTTAGATTAATCTGATGGTGCAAGCCAGTCTTAGGTGTTTCCTACACCTCTTCCTGAAGTGTCCTCAGAGTCTTTCACGGCAGCATAATTGCTTAAAGTCTTCAAGCCGCATCAATTCGCATAAAGTTCTCAAACTTTTGATGGCTTGCTCTGCCACCATCATCAGGAGTAAAACTACTGACTGCTGGGGCTGGCATTATTTCCTACTTATATACCTATAATAATGGCTGCTAGCACCAATCAGAGTGGGCCAAAATGATGTGTGCATGGCAGCTCATAGTTGCTCTGGCTGGCCACATGTCTGAGTGATGTCGCAACTGTCATTGCTTTCTTTTGACATCCAAAGCCCGCCCCCATGTCCTACTCAGTGTTTAGCCCTGGTCTCTGTTGAAATTGTTGCTGTTCATTCTAATCTCAGCCACCTCTTTTGTAATGGAGTCCCAGTATGTTGACTCATGAGCCAAGACCCTCATGTTCTCAAACTATATTTTGTAGCTCTTTTCGAGGCAATGCTCAGCTAAGGTCAACTTGTCAAGCTCCCTTTGCTTAATATGGCTCTTGTGCTTGATACAATGATCTGCAACTGGATCTGTCCTATGTAGATGCTGCCACACTTGCAGGGGACACCATACACAGTGGGCACACGAAGAGCTACGTCATCTTTAACAGGGTGCAACATATCTTGTACCTTGGGGGCGAGCCAGAACACTGGTCTCAATCCCAATCTCTGCAGTGCTCATCTTAACTTGCTGCTTGTTGCCCCACAGTACGGCAGGAAAGCCGCCAGCTTGACTTCTTCTGCTGATTCACAAGGCATCCTTGTTCGGTGACACTTGAAAGCATTTGCAATGTCTTTTGCTGTAGCCATTCTCCTTGAACAATGGATGCTTAATGTTTCTAGGGAGGTGGGAGCAGCAGTTTCAAATGTGGCATAGGCCCTTGCATCCCCTGACATCACTTAGACCCACAGGGGGGGCCAGAGATACTATGAACTACCCAACTCACCTTCTACACATGCGTCATTTTAGCCACCTCTAATTGGTGCCAGCACCCATAACTGTAGGTATATAAGTGGGATATAATGCCAGCCGCAGTAGTCAGTAGTTTTACTCATGATGACAATGGTGAAGCTAGCCATTGAAAGCTCAAGAATTTTAAACGAAGAAGATTTTATTCAGTCTGCCTGAAGTATTTTACCCTTCATATTTCTTAAAAGCCAGTAATGAAGCAATCTTCACTTTTAACTTTGGAAATAAATAATGATTTTATCTAGTGACATCAGACTTCCTAATATTTTTGAACAACAAATTATCCCGTATAGTGCACAAGTATATATATATGAAAATCATCAAACAATGTACTTGAGAATCATAAACATGTAAATCAATGTGACACCCACTCGGTTTACTTTTGTCAGTGAATCAGAGCACAGGACGTGTAACTTTATGCAGGCGTGTTTCTAACAGAAACTGAGAATTTTTTCCCCAATATTTAGATTATTTGCGGTAACAGTGTGATCTGTTATGTAGACCAAGTCCTACATTGGATAAAAATATCATCAGATGACATGTTAATTAATGTTTTTGCCCATCTAAAGTGTCATATTTGATATTTTTCATGTCTGTGCTTTCATACTACAAACATGTGTTGTTTAATTGGTGCACTAGTTTTCTCAGAAACACGTAGTTTTTTGTACAATAGTTTGTTTAAAAATGTATGGGGAAGTGCCACATTGACACCAAACTCTTACTAGAATAGATATTGTTGGAAGTAGGACGTTTTCATCTGATACCATATCTACATGCTTAAATCTTTCCTTGACAAATTTACTGTCATATTAAGATCACACACAGTTTACATCATTATGAAAAAAATAGTCCAAATCCAATATCAGCATTCAGTAACTATCAGTTACCAATATTAGTAAACTGCTCCTCAGATTTAAGGCATTTCTACATGGGAACAGAGAAAAATGCCAAATTTCTTGACAATTTGAAAAAACTGCCAGTTTCACATTACGTTGGTAAAAATTGTAGATTTAATGTAATTTTTAATTTTATTGTTTACATAAAATTTTTCTGTGAGACTAAAACTTAAACTATTTGCTGTGAACCAGTTGTTGGTCTGGACATTGTCATCTAAGTTGTGTCTGCTAAGGTTGAATTTGGACCCTTGATAAGTATTCTTGTGTCATGAGCATACATTACAGTTTTTGAACCATAGTTTGGAGTCATTGGAAGACAAGTTATGCAACTTAAGAACAAGAGGGGACACAGTATTGATCCTTGTTACTTTCATTCCTGTGACACTGCCTATCAGTATGGCACTCTGATTTGTTTTGTGAAGATAAGACTTCATTCATACAAATGGAAGGATACCATTATCCCTTAAAACCTTAGGTTGTCAGGTCAGTTGTATCTTGTGATCCACACAAAGGCTTTGGTAAAAATCACAAAATCTACTAACACAATAATTTTTCTTATCTTTCTCTCCCAGAACTTTATCAGTTGAACCTTTTTTGCTCTCTTTGTGGTGAATCTATTACATAAACCAAACTGCCATTGAAATGCAGCTACCAGGTACTCCTCAGACAAATGAGGAGTACTCCATGATAGGGAATTTTCTCAAAAACTTTTGAAAATTGTGATAGCATTGAATTGGGTCTGCAGTCAGAGATAATTTGCTTATATGTATTTTTTGGTAAACCCTCCAGCAACTGTACACTTGTGAAAGTGATCAGCAGAGACCAGCTCTTGGGAGCAAAGGTGTTCACTGGAATGCAAAGTGACCACCATAGTTGTATTAAATGAAATGGAGGGATGCCCAGAAGATCACTGAAGCAAAAGGTTTCTAAACTGGTAGCCAGTGAAGACCTCTTGTGAAAATATTTTTGGACTGGAGTTCTATTCAGGCTTGTGATAAAGTGAAATCAGTTATAATTGCACATATATTAGACACATACTTTTAGCATATAGATGAAAGGTAGTTTAACAGAATTGAAGAATGAGCCCAAAAACAGTTAGCACAAAAGATAAATTAATTGCTAAATAATTCCTTTCCAGATTGTAGTTACTTCTAGTGTTGGCAGTTTGTGCAAATTGTTGGACATACAGAATTCTGACTGTAACCAAGTTTATCATCACCTTTGCAATGTGCCTGAAATTAATCTTGCATCAGCTGGCCAACAAGTGTGATTTTGGTCAAAGTCTATAAAAATGCTATTATTAAAATGAAACATATATCTAGCACATATTGGATGCTTCTTTAAAAACTCACTACAGCATGTTTTGTTCACCATTATTAACAGTACTAACATCTTTCCATGAAAGTTTACATCAGATGAGTTGTCAATCTGAGCATATTCACTGATTTTTATATGAGAGTTGGAATTAAAGAATAGTGTACTATGACTGAATCCTTAACTAAAGTTAATTTATAAATAGATACATTTATTTCTCAGCTGAGTATGTGCAAATCTTACCTATTTTATGGATAGAAGTTTGTGAATTCCATGGAGTTTTGGAACTATCAAAGAAAAGTAGTGGCAATTTCAAGGTGTGAGGCTCAGTCAGATGGCTCAGTTAAGAGTACTGCACATGAGAGACTGAAACTGCATTTGAACTCTTAGTCCATCATACTGTTTTAAATTGGTTTAAAGATTCATATACATGTATACTCTATCCTGCGCAAGGTTCTTCATCTCCCAGTATCTACTGCAACCTACATCCTTCTGAATCTGCTTGGTGTATTCATCTCTTGGTCTCCCTCTACGACTTTTACCCTCCACACTGCCCCCCAATACTAAATTTGTGATCCCTTGATGCCTCAGAACATGTCCTACAGAACATCAAACCAGTCTCAGGACTGAAGACCACAACAACAACAACAGTACATGTATACTAAGATGTACAGTTAATTCTTCCATCGAGGGTGGTCACTATTGTTGTTGCATCAAATCGAAATCCTCCTGTTACTGGTTGTAATATGCCTCTCCAATACTGTGTATTTAATGGCTTGTCTTCAGACTGATCTTTAGTAATAATTTCGAAGTGGTTGCAGAAAGGGCATATCCGCATACTAAGACATGAAGTTTTTGCCCAATTGATTGCTTTGATGTTGTCTTCGTTGGCTTCTTCAGAGGCATGATAATGTCTATAGGCTGGCTTAGTGTGTAAAAAAATAAACTGATGAATCAAATGTGAAATATCTAGTAATTCTGAAATTACAAAACTGAAGTATGGTATTTTTATATGTATTCCAAAACTTTTCACCCACTATAATCACAGTTTGACCAAATAATTTGAACAATAAGTCTGCTTTATGCAGCCTTACGTTAAGACTTCAGCACCATTCACCATAACTTTACGCCAAGTCTGTATATGATTGGGGGAGGGGGAACAGAAGTAATATAGGTCTACAAAGCAAAGAGTTTGAATCTTTGTCAGAGACTATCACTGATACATATTAAGCAAAATTTAATAGAATTGAATTTACAAAATTCTATTGTAAAACTTCATTATTGTTCTAAATACATGGAAAATACATATTTAAGCAATAAATAACTTATTTCTGTGGACATAATTTTTATGACAACTTTTCTTTTTGTGAAGAAAGATATCAGTACCTGCTGGTATCATAGGATTCACTGTATTTCTTGAGCTTGATTACATTACATGGTGAATCACTTAATTTTTTCACCTTTAAATTACAAAAGCAGATCATCCTTAAAAAGTGACACTTCCAGATGAGACCAAAAATAATCAATTAAAAATAAAAGCTGAAAATTTAAATCACTTTCTAACCTCCGCCAAGTTCTATTGCTCAGTTAAATCTTATTATATGGCAGACTACAATTTTCAAAAGATTCTTATGTGAGAGTGTGTGATAAAAGTTTTGTTTAACACATGAAGGATTTTTTTTAAATGAACACTCTGTGATTTGACTGTATTTTTGTTTATTTAATTACAACCCAGATTTCAGCCCTTTACGCCATTTTCAAGTGACTGAGTTTATGTCATTAACACACATTGCAGGGAATCAAGCTCAAAATTTGCCATAAATTAAGAAAAATATTTTTATTGATTTATGGCCAATTATGAGCTTGATGTCCTGCAATATGTGTTAATGGCATAAACTCAGTCACATGAAAATGGCATAAAAGGCTGAAACCTGGGTCATAATTACATAAACAACAATACAATCAAATTGTGGTGGGTTCATTTAAAAATCGTTGTTACTGTTGCTCAGCAACATCAAAAACTCTTCACATGAAGGAAAGTTAGAATAAATGAGTTTTCTCATTTAGGTAAGTGATTAATTTTTCAGCTTATCAGAATTTATCATATTTCTGTCCACAATCATTGTTCTTAATGGCACAGTTACCAAGTTGATGATTCCATACTGCAAGAGGATTTTAGAATTCATATTTTTAATACACATTGTTCAAATGAAATGCATCAGGTATGACTTTTGATGTGTTCCACATATTGTATTCTTTCACACAGTCACTTAACAAGAGTTTTCAGTTTTGTTCAAAAAACGCTTCTCTTCTGTACAGATTTTGGAATGAGACTGCTGTCAAAAAATTACATGTAATGTGAGCTGAGAAATGGCACTCTTGAGTCATTCAGCATTTGACATCATAAATATTTTCTAATGCAAATACATAATCATCATATTAGTTTATCTGTACAAATTATTGTTTCTTTTACTGTAATCATATTATTTTCATATAACTGACTTTAAATGTGTAAATAATGACTCAATTTATATCAATATCAACATACACCTGAGTAATTTAATGAAACCATTTGAATTTTAATTGTGTGTACATTTCAAACATTCAGAGGGCATCATTTGTTTAGATTTACATGAAGTTAACAGTAAAGACATTACTTTACAAGTTTATCGAAATAATGTTGTTTTAAATTTCACACACTATATATACAGTGATGATTTCATTTTAAATAAAACATATTTTTTATGCAAAATACTAATTACTTTGGTTATGAAAGATATTAATTGTTAATACAACATGACACCAATGCTATATAGGTCTTTTTCTCCAACTAGACTACATATGAAGAAATTTGCCAAAGACATAATGTACAATGTGTATGAAGTATCTCTAGTCTCAGAGAAGCTTGTACTCAGTGTGCGATTTTGCAGTATATGCATGGTATGCAGCAATTCCTTATCCAGACATCTATCACTGGAATAGACTTATCTTTATGAACGACCTGGGATAGTGCAGCATTTCACATGTGTTTCATACCACTTTTTCCCAGAATCATGTAAAACATTCTGTTGGTCACTGTTATAATCTTCAAGATGGCACTGCTGACTTCTTTCTTGGAGAAGCTCAGTCTCCTATATGTTACCAGTCTCACTAAACTTGAGTGTATGTGAGTGGGTTGTTGCTGTCCATGTGACAGAAGTGGTGGTAAGACTTCCTGGAACACATAAGCAGCATGTCATTGCATTGGCACTAGTTAATATTCTTAGCATAAAATGTTTCGTGCTTAGTAAACAGGTCAGGGATAAGTGACAGCCATAAGAAATATGGTACAGAGTAAATCACATAAATAACTTTCTGCTGGGATTCTGTTTACATGGAATGAGAAAGGGACTCTGATTAGATGACAGAAAGAGACTGCAAAAATGTAAATAAATTAATGTGACAGAGTAACATCAAAGAGATGTTGGCAAATAGATTGTTAACACTTCAGAGATATGCAATTTCTGCAAACAAAGAAGGAAGAAAAGGGGAAGGTTAGAATTAAAATTTTGACAATCCTTCATGAATATATTTATCTTGGCTCTGGCATGGTTCCAGCTCTCTGGTGAGTGAGGGTCAGTTTATCTAAAGTTAATATTGTATATTCCCAATATTTATTTCTGTTTTCAACTTTTACCTGTGTATGTGGGCACCTGATTTTGCATGTTGTTATCCTGTGCCCAAATAAATATTCTTAATATGTTGTACTACAGTCAGTGTGTTGATTTGTGCTTGCATTTTCTCAGTTAGATATAGAAAAACACAGAGGTTCTTATGAAGATTGTTACTACCTTTCATTAGACTTTAACTTTACCTATTCTTGTGGCATGTTTATGACAGCTTGTACATTTTTATGAAACTGAAATACTTTTCTTAATTAGACAGAAAAATGTGTTGTCTGAAGATTTTGATTTTTGTTGTTTGCATATCAAATTACTGGATAGTTTTGTTATTAAATATTTCTAATATAACCAGAATAAGTACTGAATGAAATAAAGCAGAAGTGACTTCTTATCTTAGTCTAATTGTATTGTACCCAAATTTTCTGTATAGTGATAGACTTTTAATATTTATGTGTTATTTGAGGAATAGTACTGATTTTTTAATGCATGGTTTTATCCTTTGGTAATGATATCAGGTAAATTTCCAGTCTCTTTGATGCAGTTTTATTTGGTGATTTGCTTGCAAGAGATAAATTAGAACATCACTTTATTGCTTTGTCATTTTTTAATTACATTTTTTCTAATATCTACTAAAATTTGGATAAATTACTTGCTAAGATATATCTCCTGTATTTTGAAATTTAAAAAAGTCTTTATTCACTCATGTATGTTAAAAATGTTCAACATTGAATCATAGTTTAAATAAGCTGCATCAATAAATATTTTTAGTAAGATAAATTCGCATTAGCTTCAGTATCCTGCTATTGATATGGTTTTACCTAATAGCATCTTTTGTCTTGGGAAAAACAGATGCTTTGCTGTATCTGCTTTCTCAGAGTGTTCCTTTTGACACTGCTGCCTGGATTAACAATTTTACATATGATAGTTATATTGCAGTTTAAAGGACTTTGCAGTATTTTCTTATTTCCCTGTTTGCAGATGTGGGGATGATGATGATGCAGTCAGGCATGGTGAAAGGTGGCTTGAATGCGACCTACCAGAACTATCTGGAGGGTAGGGCTTGCCTCTGCTCCTCTGCTTTCAATAACAAAAATAATATTTCAGATATTTAATACTGAGTTTTTTGTCTGTCCAGTTGTTGGTTGCCACCTGCGTTGTGTCCATTTGCTAGTTTCTTCCTTGCTGCCCGCAACGCTTGCCTCAAAAGATGCCTTTGATTTGTACAGAAGAATGTGTCTCTTTTGAGTGCATGGCTCACTGACCATTATGTACTGACTGTATTGTAAGCACTGTGGCATTATAAGCCAACTTTGATAGCTGTAGTACAGGAATGGCGGTTTCAATAGCTTTTAAGCACGAACATCCCTTCCCTTAGAAACCTTGCCAAAGCAACAGTTCATTTGTTATACTTGATGCTTGTGTAAAGCTACATACTTATGCAATTAATTCTACTTTTAGTAATCATTAATTCACTATTTATTATACTTACAAACTGTGAAGATACTTTGTAATTTAACAAGTAGAAGAAGGTAAAATGCTCGCTTACCCATGTCAGTTCCAACTCTATATGACAGTATGCATAAATATATTGTTATAATATATTTGACCCATATAGATCAGCACAAACAAGAATTTCTTTAAAATTGTGTGTATAGGTGTTTAAATTTGTGATTTGGTAACAATTTCACTGGACATTTGAAGTCTGAACGTTAAATAGTACATATGGTTGTGTTGGTTCCTTCTTAGGGACCTTCAGATTGTTTTCTCAGTCCAATTGTTATACACTGTGGTGGTTTTCTTTGACTACAAGAACTTATCTATACTGCAGTGGATAGCAACTTCTTTGAATGAAACCTCCTTCATCACAGTAATTACAACATGTATTTATGAATTATCATTCAAACAGAGCAATCAAAATATGCACATTCATACAAAAAACTGTTGTAATATCTACATTATGCTTCTTCATAAAAAAAGGTATGCAGTCTTACATTCATCAGTGGATCTTGGAGGCAGATCTTAAAATGGATGAGTGTGGTTAATCACAAGTAAATTAAGCTGTAATTCTAGTATAAAAGAGATACACGGCATATTAATCAAGTAAATGAGCAATCACAGAATACATTGTTGCATATTGAAGTGAACTGGACTGTACCAGTAACAGAACTGTGGTAGAAGTTCCTAATTTGTTTCACAACAATTAAAGTATTAATGGAATTCAGAATATCTGAGACTTCTATTATGAGATAAGTGTAGTAAATTCATTAAAAAGATTTCACACACAAAACAACAAAATATTCATGAAAACACATGTCATAAAGTCCTTCATTTCTTAAATGTTAATGAAAGAACATTTTACAAAATTGTTTAGTCAGAAATCCGTAATATGTATTCAAAATGTACTTTAGTGTCTTTTATACAAGCATGCACTCATTGAATGATGGAAAAAAAACTCTTCCACACAGTCTCAAAAAGTTTTGCAGTTTCCATGACACATTGATTATTCATCTATGTATTGCATAAACAATTTTTTTTTATGTTCCCTCACACATGTTAGTCAAAAGGACAGATGTAAAGTGAAGATGCAGTGAATGGAAGTGGTCCTTCCTTAGCTTCATATGTCGAGGAGAAGGAGTCTGTCATAATAAATATCCAGTGCATGTTAAACAATTTAAATGAAAAATGCTGGAAGACCCCTCATGCATAAACCATATATTTTTCATTTTTTATTGGAAGGCATCCTGTAAGGAGTCTAGAGATGTGTTCTGAAACAAGTTCTTGTAGGCAGCAACTATAAGTTATACTAGAAGAACATGGTACTAGCAGACAATCATGTATCCTTCCAAGCCAACACAGCTACTGTGCTGGTGTCTAGCCTGAGATGTATCATGAGGATTTTCATCTGCCTACAAATACTGGTTATGAAAAACGTCATTTGCACATCTTCCAGATCATCTGTACACAGTACTGATGACCGAAACAACAGGCTGGCGTAGGTTCTTTTCTGGCCAGTGAAAAGTTGTCAAGCACTCTGCATGTGTTGAAGATGAATGTCTATAGATACATCAGTAGTTCATGTCATAATATAAGATTTGAGAAGATGTGATGTGTTGGTACTTGGTTCTTTGACAATGTGTGAAATAAACTCTTTCTGACATATGACCAGAGCTAATCTTATCCTGTGTCAGTAAATAACTGATGTTGCTGTTCTGTCTCTATGAAGTGTTGATAAACAGAAGCAAATATTGTATGAGTCAATTGTCCAAAATCGTGTTTTGATACAATCGTTTAGCTTCACATCCATTATCATGTGTGCGGCTCTTCATGAAAGTCATAAATGCCTGCTCGTGAAAAGAATAACCCTCCATTGTTAAACAGGAACTTATCAGGTTTCTCAATATTTCTTAATCTGTGAAATACATGGGTTTCTCAGTACTTCTTCATGTGTAAACTATACAAATTTTTCCATAGCAACACACTGCGATCATGGATATAATGGGTGCACTAGTCACTACCTTGTCTCTCAAAATGAATTTTAGTTGTTAGCTACAAACACTTGTTGGGTTTCTCCCTAGAACACATTGAACAGAAACATTTACTATTACATCAAAAATGATGAATGCATGGTCACATGTGAGAAATGAATGTGTGGTCATGTGTGATAAATCCAGCCCCAAAAGTTTGTGAATGTGTTTCTCATATTTTCTGCACTTGACAGCCACTTAAGTGACCAACTAAGCTTGCAGGACTTGGCATGAAATTCATTTTCTAATTATGAGAGTGTTGCCCTTTCTGCTCTTTTATTTAATCTATAAATGTTTATCTCTGCCTGTTATTAATGACAAAATACAATGGAAAATCCAGGATTGAATAACAATATGGAAAGAATAGACTGCTACTCACCACATGGAAGACAAATTGAGTGGCAAACAGACACATTGAAAAAATGACAGCTAAATATTAATAGCTATAGAACTAAGTCCTTCATCAGATGTAGACAAAGCAAGAAACACTCATGCATAACTCACACACGCATTGCCACTGCTGTCTATGGGCACTAAGCCCTGACAGTGACTGTATCTGAGGTGAGCAGTGATCTTTGTTGGTTCATGTAGTGGAGGTACATAACAGGTGCTGGGTAAGGTGGGGAGGGGGATAGCAGGTTAGCGGTCGGTGAAAATGCTAGTGCTGCCTTTGGGTGTGTGCAGGGTATATTTGGAATGGAACAGTGGGCTGTTATGTTCAAATAACTGACAGATGAAAACTGGTTACTGGACCCAGACTCACAACACAATCTTTGTCTTTTTTTATAACTGTTCTGCCAGATGAACCATCTGAAGAATCCTCTTTGCATGACTCATAGCAGTAATCTAGCAGTTCCAATATTGCTAACCATATACACGGACTCCTGTAACAATGAGGCTGGTACATCATACAAAAAAGAGTGGAGAGTGGCTTATTCGTAACCAGTTGTGTGTTTGTGACCAGCAAAGTGATCATTTATGATAATCTAACAGACACATGGATTCAATCAGTTTCATGACATATTCTGTCACATACAAACAAAATTTGTAACTTCTGTTGACCATTTTAGTGGTAATATATTATGCATTGGATAATAGCTATGAATACATGACTTAGTTTGCATCAGTAGAGTTGGCATAGCACTAAGATGAAAAATATGAAAAGCCCAAATTAAGTTTTACATTGTGGTACAAAACTGGTGTCTCCATTTGTTTGTTGCAGAATCAGAATGATTCACATCAGGGGTAGCTCTAACAAAATGGAGAAGAGATAACTGTCACCCAATTTAAAACTCCATTATTTGGAGGTAATGAATTTAGAGAGCTATGAGCATTCCTCAGGCACATGAATTATCAGTTTACATGTAATAACATCAATTTATTTGTCAAAGTTCAGATAATGTTTATTGATTTCTGAATAAAGACAGAAAACTGTAACTCTTGGCTACCAGTGACAGAATAAAAAATAATAGCACAGGGGTGCGAGGTACTAAACAAATAATTCAGTTGAGAGATCTCAGTTGCAACACTCAGTGCTCCTCCTCAGTTCAAACAACTTTCAACTCACCCAGAAAAATTTAAACAATCTCACAACTTTACAGATTCTCTGACAAGTAATGAATGGCGTAGTCAACAAGATAGCCTGTTATCCCTTTGTACTTATATCAAGTGCATCAATAATTCCCTTGCTGATATAGTCTCTGACAAAATTATATTTAATGTCAACGTGTTCATTCTTTGATGCTCCCATGTTTCAAGCAAATGAATGCAAGAATCCTTAGGGTAGTTGACCTTGAGACCTATGTCAGTCAGTAGTTGAATTAGTCACAGAAATTCAGCTGCTGTTGTGGCCAAGGCTACATCTTCTGTTTTAGTTGGAGATAGGAGACTCAGCTTTGACATTTTGTTGTCCAACAAATAATATATCCATGCTCTTGCAAAAGGAATCCCCATGTAAACTTCCTGTCTTATCCACTTCCAAAACTTGCATCTGCATAGCAGAGAACCAACTCTGCTCCTCCTCTTTCATAGTGCAAACCAAAAGTCAGCGTTCCTTTAATGTATCTTGTTACTTTTTAAAGTCCCTTCTAATGGCCCTCTCTTTGTTTGCTTTGGTATCTGCTGAAATAATTTACTGGAACACTCAGTTCTGGTCTTGTAAGCATAGCATACATCAAGCAACCCACTGACAGACAAAATAGTTAAGATTCACCTATGTACTCTTCACCATTATTCAGCAGTGGTCTGCTTTGCATTGTGGGTTTGGTCTCTGATGGTGTCTTAGCCAGGTTACAATCATTTATGTCAGCATGTTCCAGTAGTTTTCGAGCATGTATAGATTGACTGTTTCAGTCCATAGTCATTTTTGATTAGAAGATTTGATTATTTTGACTTGTGACATCTTGAGGTATCTTCATGTAGATCTCATCAAGTAGTTCCCCATCACGAAAGGCATTTTTGACATAAATTTGGCATTAAATAGAGCCTCCTCAATGATGATTGACACCAGTGTTCTCGACATAGCCAAACATGCAACAGGAGTATATATTTCATAGTAATCCTAACCCCCTTCTCTGAGTACAACCTTTGACTAGAAACCTTGCCTTATATGCCTTATATCTTTCAATATTTCCGTCTTGATTTTGTTTAATTTTGAACCCCAATTTGCTGTCAGTTGATTTCTTCCCTGGATAGCACTCAGTCAAATCTCAAATCACAATAAATTCCAGTTACTTTTTCTTCATTCATCACATCCCTCCATCCATGTTGAGCATGTCTCTCTTGTATATCTTAATAGCATTCAGGACCATCAACAACAAATGACTCAGCATGCCAGGCCAGTACTGCATAATTGTCAAATCATTCAGGCATCCTTCATTCGCTGTTGCTGTGTCAAAGTGTTTTGTACCTTTTCAGGTGTCTTGACCAAATCTCTCAAATTTCCTGTCTTCTTTCTTCTTTTTGTATGTTTTGTACTCTTCCATCCTGTTTTTGTCTGTCCAGTTTTCATCTTCTCCTAAAAGCCACTGTTTACTAGCTATCCAGTTGAAAATTAATTCCATTTCATCAAAAATTGCGCCCTCTCCTGAAATAAGTTTTTTCTGCTCTGGACACTAAAATCTATATCTATTTGGATAGTAGCCAATAAAAATGGATCTAAGTGAACAAGTGTCAAACTAACTAAAAGTTCCTTTGGAATTTTTAAAGAAGCTGAACAACCAGAAGCCTTCATCTTCTTGAGGTTGGGTTTTGTCCCAAATCATTCAGCTGATGGTACTTTTCCTACCAAGGCTGCAGTTGGACTCCTACTTCTAATATAAACCATTGTCAACACTGCTTCTGTCCATAAACTCTTGTCAAGTTTGGATTTTGGAAGATTACAATGCACTTTATTCAAAATGGTCATATTTAGACATTCAGAAACCCCATTCAGCTGTGATGTATATCACATTGTGAACTCAAACTAAATGGCCAAGTGTTCTCAGAGAGTCTTTGGCTCATTTGATATATAATCGTGTCCATTATCACAGCTGATTAAAATGAGCTCGAGACATTACTTAAAAATTTTTTAAAAACTTTGGCACTTCTCACTTAGCTTCCAGAAAATATACACAAGCAAAATGAGTGAAGTCGTCAATAAATGTCAAAATGTACCTTTCATTTATCATATGACATTGGAGTAACAGGTCCAGTTAGATCACTATGAGTATTTTCTAGTGGTCTGGTTTGTCCTACTTTTTGTGTTTTATGGGGCTGTGATGTCTGTTTCCCTTCAATACATGTAGCACAAAAATAATAATCTGACTTGTCAGATTTTAGGTTTATTTCATCACCTTGCATCTGCATCTTATGAATATGATCATAACTCAGATCTGGAAATGTCTCTGTTGCTGAAGCTGCGTGATGTTGATGTTCCTTTTTTATGTGTAAAGATTAGTATGTAGATGTCTGACTCACTCCTTTGTCCAGTGGCAGGAGTCACACTGTTGTTTCAAATAATACCTTTACGGCTCTCAAAAACTACTCGCAGACATTCTGATTCTATTTTTCATATTGTCTGTAGGTTATAGCTGAGTTCTGGATACCTGACAAAATATCCGTAATCAATATAAGAATATTCTTGCCATTTACACCACTCATAACTTCAATTTCATGACACACTTAGCATATAAAAATGTTCCAGACTTCACAACACTGATTTTAATTGGCTCTGGCAATCCTTTCACATTTTTCAATTGTATATTGCTATTTATTAAATGCTTTGTAGCTATGGAATCTAAATACCATTTAATTTCAGTTGAAGTTGATGAGCTTTCATAACTAGCTGCAGGGAAACAGTAATAATTCTCTTTTCCATCTTGATCATCATCAGCTGCCCTTGCAGAGTTTCGTTTTGGTTTCTCTCCTTAGTTTTTCTTAGGTTTCTGCTGGTCTGATATTTTGTGTCCTTTCAACCCACAGCTATAAAAGGAGAAACTATTAGTACCTCTGTTACCTGATTTAATACTATCACCAGACTTAGATTTCTGTATTGGCTGTGGAAAAAAGTTGATCCTCCTCATCCCACAAGGCAGTGGGTGCCATGTGCTCTACCTCAGAGGAACGTGTTGCCAATTTTGTTGTACCAAATAATCTTCTCCATTTTTGCTACCATTGATGTCTTAACCCATAATTCTTGACCTAGGTTCTATGGTACACTCCACAGGATTAGAGCCCTGCATGGACTCAACCATCACTCTGTCCTATTGGACTGTAGGATGCCTATACCCACAATGTGAACTCATCAGACAAGAATTACTCAAGCTGAGAAACAGGGGAGGTGGTCTAGTCTCCAGATTAATGATATTGTAAGATGCTAGTAGGGATAAGGCATTTGAACTGACTTGCCCAACCAGTTATAGGGAGACCTATCATTAAATACGATTTCAGAACCACAGTGGCACTTGGCAATGTTCACGTCAATAAGTATTGCCAGAGATGAAAGAAGTGATAAGTGACAGATAAAAATCCCAGTATTGCCTGGGGATCATACCAGAGACCTTTGTATTTGTAAACAGGCCCCTTACCACTGAGACACCAAGCCATACTATGGTTCCATATATTTATCAAAATCATGACAGTCAGTCTAAACTTAACAACATACAGGAGACAATTGTGGAAAATGTGTCTATCATAACAGTTAGCACTCAGATACTGGCAGCCAGATATGTTCTAAATTATACTCCATTTATCAGACTGCTTTGCTCTTTATCTGTTTAGTATTCTGTTAGCTTGTCATGTTCATTTGTTGTCATTAAAATATCAAATTTGTCTCAACTCTGTTTGTGTATCTGTTCCATTTTTTCTGCCCTGCATCCACATCTTGCAGTGCTCTTATTCAGGTCTAGCATCATCTGCACATTTTCTGCAACCAATGTTAAGAGATGCACTCATGTCAGTTTTACTATATTTTCTCCTTGTCATGACATTATCTCTTATTGCAGTTCTTGTGCATCGTCACTTTTAATATTTTGTGTACTTTCATAACTACTACCCATTTATTGGATGGAGAGGAAAGTTTGCTGTGTGTTCTATTTTTCACATAGAATCCAAGAAAACCATATAGCTGGTGGAGTGTAGATATAAAAGATTTACCGATCGTGAAAGAGAAAAGAAAAGGTATGCTTTCCAATTGGAATAACAATGACAAACATCTTATGTGATTCTGGTAAGCACTCATACATATTAAGTGACAAACACAGACAGGAAACATACACATAAAGATTAAGAAAATTTGCAAACTTTCAGGGTCAGTGGCTCCTTCTTCTGGCAGAAGGCTTGAAAGGGAAGGAAGAGAGACATAGACAAAACACTGGTGAGGTTTAGGAAATGAGGAGAGTTTGGAAAAGCTGCCCAAGCCTAAACACTATAATCCCATCACCAGTAGTCATTAAGATGAAATAAATAATTTATTCACACTGCAAAAGATTTAGACCTAAGATGACAGTATTTCTACAGTGTTGTTGGCGTTTATCTCTTTGGTGCTGCTGTGTTGAAAGTGTATCATGTATCAGCATGACGAGTAACAGAGGTTGAAAATATTTGGTATAACATGTCATCAACAGCATAGTTTGTCATGTTGACGTTAGTTTTACATACTATCTCACCCCCTGCATGTCAACTCCTAAATTATACAAAATATTTATTGATCATCCTGTACACATCTTACTCTGTACACCCTACACACATGATGTCTCAGACTTCCTTTGCGACATGTTTCACTGTCACTGCACGTGATTCATTTATTTCATCAAGTCACTTCATAATCTGAAAGTAAAGTGCACACCCAGGCTGCCACTCTGTTATTTTTAGTAAAGTAAATAAACATCTGGAAGCCAAGCCAGATGCCTATGTTGTGCATTGCTTCACTTCAGCACTTCTTTGTTATTTACACAGTTGTGAGTGCTACATTATTTAAATATTTCCATATTGCATGATCAGTAAAAAAAAAAGAAATTAATATCATTGGAATTCTTTGTTGTTTTATATAATTAAAAATTAATTTTGTAAATTTAAAGGTTTTTTTTTGTTTATTAAAAGAATAAATTTCCTTTAAAAAGTAACATTGTTAAACACTGTGTCATTAGCTGAGTTAAAACAGAAGGGTAATACAGAAAAATTAACACTACTTACCTAACATTTACATACCTAATAGTATGAGACTAATTTTGGTGTATTACAGAAAATTGTTAATGAGAATAAGATGTTGAACATGTATGTTATGAATTTCATAAATCTAATCAAGAACTGAAAGTGATCCAGTTAATAAATGGTTCAGTTGACAGTATGAAAAGCTTGATAACAGACACTCAAAAGAACACATTCTTCTATGCGGTATGGAATGGCTGGAGCTATTGTGTGGTGTCTGAATTCTGCAATTCAGAACTACTGGCATATGAAGATGTTTGCTAATCATTGCATTTTAAATCTTAGGTGATATTTAACAAGAAACTTATTAATATAAAGTTACTGGTACTGCCATTGTTTTCTTTCCTTTTGGAACTTACTGGAATTACTCTATTGGTTGCATTAATTGTTATATTTTCAGTATGGTTAGCTGAGCACGGTGCCACTTTAGTATATCCATGTAGTTTGCTTTCCTATATACAAAACTAATTTTTCTAGACAACTGCTTGTCTGCTTTCATAGATTAGACAAAATTATTGAGAGCCTGTCACACTTACTTCAGTTGTGTATGTCATTTAACTTGTTGATTACTGACGCTTCTGTGTGGTTTGTGCTACTCTCTTGCCATAAAGCAGTACTTGTATTTGACCAGAAATAAGAACAAGAATATGAAACAGCATTTCACAGTATGTTGTTTAAAATTAAAAGAAAGCAAGAAAGTGATCCAGGGTATGTATTCTCTTTATGCTAGGTCAATAAGGTACAAAAGAAATTTCAAAAGAGTAATAATGAGTGATGGAGTGATGCTAGGTTGAAAATTTTCCTCATATTCCACAGAACCTATGTTTTCTTATTAAAAATGGGATATGGTTGTAAGAACTCCTTCACTAAATGAAACAGTATTTTTCCTTATAAGATATATTAATTATTTTATTCAAACTTCAGCTGCCTTAATTGAAATTATGCAGAAGCTAATTTCTTGATGGCTTAAATGATGATGCCTCCTTGGCATGTAGTATCATTATTTCTGAGCAAGTTTGATTTGGAAGGAGTTGATAGCATCTTTGTTGGTTTAAAGCCATTAGAATTTTTGTATGAAAGGGCTTTGACAATTCACATTACATGTGCAAAGAAATTAGTAGTTATTACTTACTTGAGATGTGGTATACCCAAAGCTGATGAACTTACGAACTTCTGCAGATAAAGAAGTGTCTATAAGAAGCACATTGTTGAACGTTATTGTGCCAATGATATCACTTACATTTAAATTACTTGTCTTGGATATTATATAAATGAAAAATTCAGAATGAAATATAATTATGTATTTGAGGACAGATCACTACTCTCCAAACAGAAGAGCACCGAGTAAGAGACAGGAAAACCCCCGCCTTCATACTGTTTGGCATCATTTCTGTTTGGTGAGTAGTTGTTTATTCTCATATACATAGTTTCTACCGGATATTGTTTTGGATCTAAGGAAACCATTGTGGAGGGTTCATCAATATGCTTATGATTATTATTCTTTTGTAACGAGAAAGAACAAGGGAAAATATGCAGTTTGCTTATGTAGCATTGCCAAATATTTGATCAAATTGTGAATAAAATTTGCTGGCTCTGTGATAATACTGAACAAAGAAGTGTTCCCCTGTTAAATAGCTGGGAAAGGAATAAAGAAGTAGTTTCCATCACACATTTGCAGATTTACATTAAATTTCTCCTCTTTGAATCCTGTAGTTTGCTGTACGAGTTGCAAATGTACATTTTCTCTTTCTAATATAGAAAGGGCAGTTGCAAAAGGTTTAATTAATCAATTAAACTCACTGTGTTATCTGACAATATTAAAATACAGCAGCAAGAAATATTTTCTATCAGTGTAGTAGTAACAGTGAATTTACTAATAAATTTTGTATTATATTATGCATATATTTTATATTATATTATTAATCATAACACTTTTACAACAGACACTGGTGACTGAAAGTAAGACATTATCTTATTTTAATCTCATTCCACATGGGTTTTTAGTAATTAATAGTTTTGCTTTTGTGACTATACAAAATTTATCACACAAAATTTATTAGCATACTATCTGGTAACCTGTCTGAGTTGAAGCAGTAAATAACAACATTCAGATAAAGTCTCAATTTAAGTTTGCCTGTGTGCCAATAATTTATTATGCTTGCCGGTGTGTAAAAAACTGGAACACTTCAGACCACAAAATCCTGTCATTGTTGACGTCAACAACATCCCTATAATGCAACAGCAAAAAAACTCCATTTTTAAAAATTGTATGCTGTCAGAAAAAAATGTGAAGCACCTGGAAGACCTGGTCAAATGTCCATGTTACGTTGTACACATACACACCATCATTCATTGCAACATTCTGTGCCACCCCACACCATTGCTTGGCGACTAACAGCAGCCGAACTAGGAAATACTGTTCCATGTTTATGCTGCTGTTAACATCACAACACAGACAGCTGCATCTTGAATGGTGTTATGACAGGGAAGTGAGGACTGCTGATGAATGACCTTGTATTGTGTTCAACAATGAATTGTGGTTCTGTGCTAACCTAAATGACCACTGTCAGTGAGTGTGATGGTGACATGGGCAGAGGTTCAATACTTCTGATGTTTTGGAAAGGCACAGTAGGTTATTCCTTTCATCATGATATGGCAATCCATTGGACATGATGTCAACTCATCACTGATAGTCATTGAGGGAACCCTGATGGCACAGTGGTGCACCACGGACATGCTACACCCTCATGTATTACCTGTCATGTGACAGTATCATAGTGCAATTTTCCAATAGGACAGTGTGCATCAACGTCATCCCAGTTCCAGTATCTGGGATATCAAGGACCATTTACACCCTTCATGGGCCAGTTTGTCTCAGGAGACAATACAATGGACTTATGACACACTGTCTGACAGAATCAGTGCATGCATCCATGCCGGAGGGTGTGCAACATCAAATTGATGAGTGCCTTCATAATAAAATATTCTTTGTAAATTTGACTTGATTTTGTAATTACTGAAATAGCGTCATGTACCATGAAGCTTCATTTTGTGTCCATCTCATCTTCTGGGTGCTTCACTTTTTTTGTCAGGCATTGTATATAAATTTCTGGCCAGTACTTACCTGCAGGAGTAGAAATATCACTACTGCCAAAGCCAAATATAAAAATTGCAGAGGGGAGAGGAATAGTTTGAGGAAGCTGAAGAAGGAAAGGCAGGTTCCTCAGAGCCCAGGATGAGAAAGACTCACCTGTTTTGAGGATAAGGAAAACAAAGATGCTCACTTATATACCCATGTCCTCAAAACAATTGGGTCCCTCATACTGGGCTCTGAGTGACACGCCTTTCCTTCTTAACCTATTCGTCCTTTCTCCCCAAGAAAAGGACTATTATTCCTCGCATCTAGGATAGAGTTGCATACTTTTTACAGGGTGACAATTATTAAACTCCCAGTATATGAAAAAAGTAAATTAATTACCAATTGCAGTGTACACAAACTTTATTCAACATGTAAACATCACTGTAGAATTTGGATTTAGGTTATGATATATTTTATATGCCTGCCATTATTGGCGATGATGTGGCACAGACCAATAACAAAATTCAGCATGACCTAATGAAATGTTGGAACAGCGATGCCGTTAATGACTTCCTGAATGGCTGTTTTCAGCTCAGCAATGGTTTTATCATTATTGTTGTACACCTTGTCTTTAATATAACCCCACAAAAAGGAGTCACATGTGTTCAGATCCAGAGTATATTGCAGTCAATCAGGGCCCATGCCAGTGGCCTCTTGGTACCCCAAAACCAGAATGCAGTCCCCACAGTGCTCCTCCAGGACATCAAAAACTCTCCTGCTCCGATGGAGTCAAGATCTGTCTTGCATGAACCTCATCTTGTACTTTGGGTACTGGGGATGAAATCATCTTCCAAAACCTTCACGTACCAGTAATCAGCGTCCCATCAAGGAATATCACACTGAATATTCCATGACTGGTCTTTGCACATCACTTAGCCACCTATTTAGGATGAAGAAACTTCTCAGTCATGAAATGCAGATTCTCGTCCCCCAAATGTGCGACTTTTGCTTATTGATGAACCCATCCAAATGAAAGTGGGCTTCGTTGCTAAACCAAACCATGCATGTGCATACTAATTCCCATTGTATTCTGCAGCCAACCATGCAGTTTGAATGTCCTAATGAAAACTGTTCAGAAGTTATGATGATTATATTTCATATAGTTGACTTATTGTCATCCTCTATATTTAGCTATTGACAGTACTGATATTTTGCCTTCTGCAGTAAGTACCACCCAACTATTCTGTCTTATAAATTTTTAGTTTTCTTGAGTTGTTAAAATATAACATGCAGTGTGCATATGGGCAAAATGTCCTTTGTTTATAATAATTCCTTATGGAATTCATCCTCCTCCTCCTCCTCCTCCTCCTCCTCCTCTTCTCTTTCTCTTTTTTCTTCATTTTCTGTGTATTTTATATTTCACAGTAGCTTGCCTGCAATTCCCAGTCTGGTTGATGATGATCTTAATGTAGGCTGAGATGTAGAACTAGATTTTACAAGAAAGAGTTGAAATTTACCAAACAGCAGATCAACTTCAAAAATTTTGTTCTTGTTGAAGACACAAATATTTCAGTATCCTGTTAAATTTGACATGCAGTAATGATCTCTGTGTTACCATTATAAATGATTTTATTCGCTGATTTTATGTTCATCGGAGAAAACATATACTTGTGTTGGTCAAGATTCTAAACCCTTCTGTGCTCTGAAACAAAATTGCTCATGGTCCAAATGTTTATGATGCAGTCAAAAACTAATCACTCTTAATGATAATTCAAGGATTATATTCACAAATAATGTGAGTGACACCTTCCTCTCCAGGTTATTATGATGTTAACTGTAATGGAAAGATTGATGATAAGATTATTGCCATAATCTTCCTGTCACATTTTGGAATTTGTCATCAGGCCTCATCACATGGTTTATCAAGTACTATATTTATTGCTCTATTCCATTGGCCTTTCCAATGACGGTGGAGGCAATGACTTCATACTCTCCCAGCCCGCAAAGACAGCAATTTGAAGCTCAAAGATGAAGTCTTTAATTTCTTGTATTATGAACAGTTACAGAATCTGAAAGAATAAAAATTCCTTCATGCATACTTACTACAAGCCAATTTTCAGAAAATATTAAATGTTCCCTCAGCCATGTCTTAGCAGAGATTTGGAATCATCTTAGTTTTGAGAAGAATTGACCATGTCCTTTATGAGAAGAGCTTCCTGCTTCTTGCCTTCTATCTAGCCAGCATTACTGTATTTTGTAAATCCAAATACATTGTGTTGAACATTGGACAAGGACATAAAAAGGGCAGAAATTGCTTAGCTTTCAAATAGCACTTGCCAGCACTGATATGCTCTCATCCATACAAGCGAAGAGAGCCACTGTCATCTCTCTTGACTGTTGCCTGACTGCAACAAATAGAGTTCTTGGGTGTGATATGTTTGATTTGATTTGATTTATTTCATCTCATAACATGCAATATTCAGATTGTGTGATCTGTTGTACTGGAGACATGTCACTATATAATTTTAAAAATAATAATGAGTATAGTTATCAAACAATTTTCTAGCAGTACAATTCTTTTACTTTTTTTTTACAGAGATGTTTGTTGCCCTGCATAAATTATCACCTCACCATTCATAAACTCCTCCACTGAATAACAACGTTTTTCCACTAAGAGGTCATGTAATTTTTACTTTAGATGACGAATTTCCATGCTCAGAATATCACAGCCCTTTAATTTATTGTATATTTTCATGCTCATGTATTGAGGTGCCATAGTATATAGATTTAATCGGTGTGGAGGGAGCATAAAATTTTGTTTTTGCATAGTTGTGTAAGTGTGTTTGAAGTGAAATTCTTTGAAAATTTCAAGTTTACTATACAGGAAAATTAGAATTTCAAAAATGTTTTGTGACAGGACAGATAATATATTTAGTTTTTTAAACAATGGATAACATGAGGTTCTTGGATGTGCTGCACACATCTTCCTAATGATTCTTTTTTTGGAAGTTTTAATATCTGTACCATATAATTTGAATTACCCCAAAGGAAATGAATAGGGAATGAGTGGGCAGGGAACACATTGTGAGGGAATTATTCAAGCTCACAGGGGGTGGAACTTATATGCCTGGGCAGATAAGGGAACCACTAAAAACAATGAGAAAAAAGGAAGGGTTCAGGGTGAAGGGCAGGGTAACCAAAAGTTGGAAAAGGAGGTAGTATAATTCAGTAGAGACTATGCTGTGTTCTGGGGTTGATGTTCTTTGCTTGAACTCAGTCCATTACTTTTGAATGGCACCCAAATGAATTAATATTTTTGGCAACACTTCTTGGTCAGTAATTTGTTTCCTGGTGTATGGCACTGGTAAAAAAAGTAATAAATATCCTCTCCGAAAAGGAAGGGCCATTGGGTATGGCTCAAAGGAAATTTTTGGGATACTCTTGAATCCTATCAAACATTTTGAGGTGAACTAGGGTACCAGTTGCATGATAGATTAGTTGTCTAACAATGTGCACACTGCTCATCATGTTAGAATGAGAAAAGCAACAATTTTCACATTCAAAATACCATATCCTACTTGAAAGCATTACCAGAAAATTAATTGCCAAAGGAAATCCTTCACATGTCTTGAAATACTGTGTGTTAACTTTATTGTGTGATCTACAGATTCCTATAATTTTTCATTGCCTTCATGTGGAATTACTGTTCAAGAGTCTGCTTGGATAAACTTAATTACTTGATTTATTCTTTTTTATATTGGTCTTGTGACTCCCAGAAATAATCACAAACTTTCTGTAAGCAACAAGTTCATTGCATCTCCATTTATCTCAAAACTAGAGACAGGAAAATGAATAATACTTCTAGGCCTTCCTTTCCTGTTTGTTAATCCTCTTTATTAAAAAAAATACAACACAACCTAGCCAGGACAAAATATGGTTGGTTATCTATATTTGATTTGGTTAATTTTTTGCATTATACGTGCTTTTTGCCTTTCAAATAACAGAGAGATAATAGTGTTTCCTTAGTTTTCATCATTGGTAGTCTTCTGAATTAAATGTAGTTTCTGTTCTTGTGTTTGAATTTTTAATGTTTCATTTCAATAGTGTGGTGCAAGAAACTCAGTCTTTTCAATATCTGCTTAGTATATCTCGTTGCACACTTCTTTGTACAGATTCCCAGTAAGTATTCTGAATGACTAATTTAAAATGATAGTGTCACATTGTGTTTGCCTTTATTACAAAAAGCTGAGTGATCAGATATTTCATAATTGTGATTTGAGTTACCTAAATCGCTTAGATTTAAATTTTTTTTCAAATGATCCTAAAACAAAACCTTTGCATTCTGATTTATGCCACTTCTATTAGAAATTTACAGCAAATATTCAACATATCCAGTTGCTCCCAAAAGTCTCTCTATAATAAAAAATGAGCATTAATATTCCCACGTTAGTGACTCATTTTTACTAAAAATTATTAATACAATCTTTAACTGCACAATTTATATCTATTACTAATAATAAAAGTATAAAACTGTAGTTTGTTTTTCTGTTTGAACTTCCTAATCTCCAAAACTGCTAGATGAATTTTCATGGGGTTTTTACTGGTAACTTTAGCATACCTTGGGGTAACATACCGGCTTTATTTAATAAAATCAGATCACGGAAAAAAATCATAATTTAAAACTGTATCTAAAATCATCCACTTAGTAAATCAGATGTTTAATCATTATGGTGAAGCACACAAAAGAACCAGTACATGGCATTGTTAGTTTCATAGTACAGCAAAGAACAAATTTATGTTAGTTTTTTTTTTTTTTAACTCGGTGACAGATATATTTTCAGAAGTTTATGTCAGTGACAGAATTAAGTGCTCCAATCTTATCTCTGCTAATACAAACTAACAATGAATTTAATGGCTACAGTGTGTGGATTTACTGATTGCACTTTGTGTATTAAAAAAATGACATGGCTTTGCTTTGTTTGATAGGTTTTATTTATACTCTTTGTTAGGAAAACTAAAGTTATTAAGGTTACTTTGTGATTTGGGTAAATACTTCATACAGTCTTATTGTGGTTTTTTTTCAAATAAAAATGTCTAGCAAATGGTTGTGTCTTTCTGAATACACCAGAATGCTAAAAGACTTAAAGACTACACAGTCTCAAGAATCTAGTGATGATCATGAGACAAGACTTTCTGTGGCTGGAGAACATCAGGCTTTAACTTGCTCTTTGGAAACTCCTTCCAAAAGGAAGGCACAACGTAATTCTGATTGAGAGCATCATGCATTATCTCCCTTCCCAGAGCCCTTCACTCGTAGACTCTTAAAGTTAGTTCTCTCCAATGTAACATTATAGAAATGGAATTTTCAATGGGAAGTGGTGCAGGTGAATGAGATTTTGTAGCCCAAATTGTCCTTATTCTTACAACTGACCATTTTACTTTAAATGTGTACAATTGAAGTTAAGCTTATGCTATGCCGTGACCATAAACAAAGCACAAGAGCAGACGCTGCCTGTGGACCTAAATTTCAGTTGCTTTTCACACAGCCAACTCTTCATGGCTCTGTCCCATGGCAATGAAGCAAACATACTCTTTGTTCATGTTCTCAGTCATGCTACTTCCAATGCTGTATACAAAGAAGATTTGTAAGTCAGAAGCAATTCCACATGTATGAAATCTTTGGCACAATTATAAATAAATATCCAGGCAACCCTAAGGTTTCTTAGCTAGTAAGAAATAAAGTATTTTCATTTGTATTTCTTCTGCACTTTCAGTTTTACAATGTGCCACTGAGCCCAGAAGCTTGTTGAGTACAATACTTGTCAATATTAGGAGTATAAATAACTTACATAGCAAGCCAGTACGAAGTGAAGAAGGGAGAGCTGAAGGATGGAAAGAATGTGAAGAAGGTGTGTATAAGGGAAAGAAATTTGAGGGTAATTTTATAGAAAGGGAAGAGGAAATAGGTGAAGATAAATGGGATATATGATGATGCAAGAAGAGTTTGAGAAAGCACTGAAAGACCTAATTAAAAACTAGACCCCTGGAGTAGATAACATTCTCTCAGAATTATTGTGATGCTTGGAGGAACCAGCCATAACAAAACTTTTCTTTGTGTGAGACATGGAAGTGCCTCTGACTGCGGGAAGAATGTGATAATTCCAATTCCAGAGATGGGTGGTACTGACAGGTATGATTGCTACCAAACCACCAATTTCATAATTAATGGTTGCAATACATAAATATGAGTTATTTGCAGAAGAATGGAAAAACTAGCAAGAAGCCAACCTAGAGAAAATATGTTTGGGTTCTGGAGAAATGCACGAACACACAATGTGATATTGAACCTATGTCTTGTATTAGAAGGGAAGTTGAGAAAAAGAACACCTATATTTATAGCAATTGTAGGGTGTGAGGAAACTTTTATGAATGTTGACTGAACTACACTTTCACAATTTTGAAGGTAGCAGTGATAAAATACAGGTTATTTACAACTTGCACAGAAACCAGATAGCATCTACACTCTGTCATCAAAAGTATCCACACACATTGACGTTAGTATGTGGTTTGTCAATCTTTTACATTTGTGATGGCTTGGACATTCCTGGGGACACTTCCATTGCAGTGTCTGAAAATGGACGCAGCCCATTCTTCCGCAAGAGCCAAAATCAGATAAGATAGAAGATGGGGAAGTTGGACACTGCAGTCAGGAGCTGATTTGACATTCCAACTTCTCCCAAAGATGTTCAGGTCATGATTCTGGGCAGGCCAGTCCATTTCAGTTATGTTTCTGTCCACGAAACATTACCTCACACATACTTCTTTATGTCAGTGTCCATTGTCATACTGATACAAGCAATTCTTATTCCCCTACTATATGCAGTACACAATGCTGTAAAATGTGAACATGTCTTTCCACATTTAGCATTTCCTTAGGCACAAGGACCATGCCCTAACTGTGAAAAACAGCCCCATACCAAACAGCACCTCCTCCATGATTCACTGTTTGCACTACACATGATGACAGGTAATGTTCTCCAGGCATTCACCAAACTGAAACTCTTCCATCAGATTGCCATAGGAGTGATTCTTCACTCCAAATGACTCATTTCTAGTCATCCACTGCCCATTGGCATTGTTCTTTATGCCACCTCAAGCATTACATAGTATCAATTACAGAAATGTATGACTTATGCATAGCTGCTCAGCTATTGTACCCATTCTTTGTAGCTACCTTCATACAGTCATTGACTACCTGTGCTGCTGGTAGCACTTCTGAACTCTGGAGTGATTTTTTCTGATTTCATGCAATGAAATGCTTGATGTTCCCTGCATGCCAGTATGTGAAGGCTGTCTGGACTTAGTTTAGCTGTGGTTGCTCCTTGACATTTCCATTTTGCAATCACATCACCAACAGTTAACTTGGACAGTTTTAGAAGAGTTAAAATGTGCCCAGTGGATTTGTCCTGAGGTGATGTACGATGGCTAGTCCACATTCGAAATCACTGAGCTCTCCTGACTACACTATTCTGCTGTTAACTGCTTCTCTACTGACAATACAACACCCCACACCTCCTTTTAAACGAGTGGGTCTGCATATCTTGACATCTAATGGTCAATTCTGCATTACATGACGCTACCTGGATGCATTTGATCAGATAGTGTATAAGAGTTGAAGAACATGAAAGGGAAATACACTCCTGGAAATTGAAATAAGAACACCGTGAATTCATTGTCCCAGGAAGGGGAAACTTTATTGACACATTCCTGGGGTCAGATACATCACATGATCACACTGACAGAACCACAGGCACATAGACACAGGCAACAGAGCATGCACAATGTCGGCACTAGTACAGTGTATATCCACCTTTCGCAGCAATGCAGGCTGCTATTCTCCCATGGAGACGATCGTAGAGATGCTGGATGTAGTCCTGTGGAACGGCTTGCCATGCCATTTCCACTTGGCGCCTCAGTTGGACCAGCGTTCGTGCTGGACGTGCAGACCGCGTGAGACGACGCTTCATCCAGTCCCAAACATGCTCAATGGGGGACAGATCCGGAGATCTTGCTGGCCAGGGTAGTTGACTTACACCTTCTAGAGCACGTTGGATGGCACGGGATACATGCAGACGTGCATTGTCCTGTTGGAACAGCAAGTTCCCTTGCCGGTCTAGGAATGGTAGAACGATGGGTTCGATGACGGTTTGGATGTACCGTGCACTATTCAGTGTCCCCTCGACGATCACCAGTGGTGTACGGCCAGTGTAGGAGATCGCTCCCCACACCATGATGCCGGGTGTTGGCCCTGTGTGCCTCGGTCGTATGCAGTCCTGATTGTGGCGCTCACCTGCACGGCGCCAAACACGCATACGACCATCATTGGCACCAAGGCAGAAGCGACTCTCATCGCTGAAGACGACACGTCTCCATTCGTCCCTCCATTCACAGCTGTCGCGACACCACTGGAGGCGGGCTGCACGATGTTGGGGCGTGAGCGGAAGACGGCCTAACGGTGTGCGGGACCGTAGCCCAGCTTCATGGAGACGGTTGCGAATGGTCCTCGCTGATACCCCAGGAGCAACAGTGTCCCTAATTTGCTGGGAAGTGGCGGTGCGGTCCCCTACGGCACTGCGTAGGATCCTACGGTCTTGGCGTGCATCCGTGCGTCGCTGCGGTCCGGTCCCAGGTCGACGGGCACGTGCACCTTCCGCCGACCACTGGCGACAACATCGATGTACTGTGGAGACCTCACGCCCCACGTGTTGAGCAATTCGGTGGTACGTCCACCCGGCCTCCCGCATGCCCACTATACGCCCTCGCTCAAAGTCCGTCAACTGCACATACGGTTCACGTCCACGCTGTCGCGGCATGCTACCAGTGTTAAAGACTGCGATGGAGCTCCATATGCCACGGCAAACTGGCTGACACTGACGGCGGCGGTGCACAAATGCTGCGCAGCTAGCGCCATTCGACGGTCAACACCGCGGTTCCTGGTGTGTCCGCTGTGCCGTGCGTGTGATCATTGCTTGTACAGCCCTCTCGCAGTGTCCGGAGCAAGTATGGTGGGTCTGACACACCGGTGTCAATGTGTTCTTTTTTCCATTTCCAGGAGTGTAGTAATTGAGAGGGGAGCAGGGCAGGGATTTAGCCTATCCTGAACGTTATTTAATTTGTACATCAAGCAGGTAATGAAGTAAACCATGGTGACATTAGCAAAGGGAATTATAGTTCAGGGAGAAAAAATAAAAAAAATTGAGCTTCTGGTTTGCCAGTGACATTGTAATTTGCAAAATGAGGCTGTTTAGACACTGTAATTCTCTCAGAGATGATGTAAGATTTGTCTTGAAAAGAGATTATTACATGAACACCAACAAAATTAAAAGAATGGTAATAGAATGTACTTGAATTAAATCAGGTAATGCTGAGGAAATTAATTTGGGAAGTGATACACTAAAAGTAATAAATAAGTTTAACTATTTAGACAGCAAAATAATTGATGATGGCGAAAGTAGATAGAACTGAAAATGCAGATTGGCAATAACAAGAAAAACATTTTATGAAAAAGAGGAATTTGTTAACATCTCATATAAATTTCAGTGTTAGCAAATTTTTTCTGAAGGTATTTGTCAGGAGTGCAACATTGTACAAAAGTGAAACATGGGCAAGAAACTGTTCAGAAAAGAAGATAGTGGAAGCTTTTGAAACATTGTGCTACAGAATAATGCTGAAGATTACATAGCTGACTGAGTAAGTAGTGAGGAAGCACTGAATTGAAGTGGAGGAAAAACAAATTTATGTTGGAACTTGAGTAAAACAAAGTATCAGTTGACAGGACACTTTCTGAGGCATCAAGGAATAGGCAGCTTAACAACAGAAGGAAATACATGTGGGGGGCGGGGGGGTGGAGGATAAAATTGTTTGAGGGAAACCTAGGAATTAGTACAATAAGCTGGTTCAAATGGATATACATTTCAGTTGTAATTCAGACGTGAAGAGGCTTGCATAGATTGACTGGCATAGAGAGCTGCATCAGGTCAATCTTCAGACTGAAGACAACAACAACATTTTGAATTCATGATCACTACTTTTTGTGTATACTGTCACTACTCTTTTTGTCATACTAATCAATAATGATTTGATTTCAGATGATTTTTAAAATATGTTATATTCCTTTGTCGATCTTTTGGAGTTAAAAACCAAATTCTGAAGAAAATGATATCAGATGCAGACAAGCTGACTAGTTGTAAGAGACACTAGGTGTGTGCTAGGACAGTTTTAGCATATATGACAAACATCTTTCAACATCAGCTTCAGTTTTCTCATAGAGATAAGGGTGAATGTCTTTTTAAGAATAATATGCATTTTCCTTGCACGAATGTACATACAAGCTTCATTTCTCTAACCAGAAGCAATTAAAACTTCTTGTCATTATTTCCTATTCACATGAAAAACAGTTTATTTGTATGAAAATCAGTAAGGCAAACGAATACCACTGTTGACAAGCTGCACCTTGCAGCATGAGATCTGAAGTTGATGTGATGGGCTTATCAAACCAGGTGATGAATGCCAGCAGTCCTCAGTAGGGTGAATGTTGGGTGTGACAGGCCAATGTGGTCCAGTAGATACACTGCTGACTGAGAAACAACACTTTATTACCTTCAGAAACACATTATATCATTAGAAGTGTGTGAGAGACACTCCAGGCTCCAGCAACCCGGACCGGCAGAGGCTCGCAGGCATCAGCTTCTGCCTTGACGAGAAAGAATAGCAAAAGTGCCCCACAATGCTGACATCAGGAAAAGTGATGGCTGATGGCCTGACAGTGGATCAACACCATGACATCAGTGGCACTCTTTGTTGTGCTGTTGCGACTCAGGCCCAGTGATGGCCACCATGTAGACAAAGCAAGATTGCTGTACATGGAACACAGCCTGCTGCCTTCAGGAAGGAGCCAGATGGCAGCAGGCATTGATGGCAGGACACCAACACTGTGACATTAAGTCCAGCTAGGAGACTAAGTGCTTGTGGCAGCTGACCCAACTGATGACCTTAGCAGTTTGGCCCCATAGGAACCTATCACCGCAACTGACCTGACCCAGTCTTGAACCAGTGGCAGACGTGGACAGTTCCCAGCCCTCTCACTGTCTGATATGGACATGGAATTGTCATGGAGCTTCCGGGCTCCGAATGCCTCTACCGAAAAATCTACTACCATTTATATGGCTACAGTGCATGCATGTTACAATAAAACCTCACATCTTGTCATGTACCTTATAACAGTTGTCTGCCCTGGTGAGGTGGCACCATCCTGCCCAGTAAAGCTATTAGTGTTGCATGGTACTGTTTTTTGCTGAGTACAGCTAGCCCGTCTTGCAATCCTTTTGTGTTGAGAATATTCTGAGCCACATGTCACGAAACAGTGCTTACCCATCAGCAGTAACTTGACGCAAAGCTACACCACAGCTCATTACAAATTATTCCAAGTTCTACTAAAACTGGACGGTGAAACTAAATTACCCCTCTCCATGGGGAAGACCTGGCCCTCTGGTCTTTCTTAGGACCAATTCTCTACTCTGATCAGTTCCACCTTTACACCGATCTGTCAACTTCAGATACTGAACACTTACTATATTAAATTTTTATGGTTACCTTCTATCCTTGTCACTCTAAAACTTCACTCTCCATCTCTTGCTCTTGGGATCCAGTCCACCAGATCATCTGTTATCCATGAATCAGATTTGTGTGTGGTTCACTGTCACAGATAAACAAAAGCTGTGCAGAGCAAAATCAGAGTTATCATGGCACTAGGAATAATGGCACTTAGTGTCTCAGCTACTCATTGTCTACTATCCTGATACTGCTGCATGTGTTGCATTAATTGTTGCATTAATTGTTACACAGTGATGTGCCCCTCCTGCGTAGCAATCGTTTTACTTGAGGAATGCTCTAAGCGTGGTTCCTAGGTGTCATTTAAGAGGTAAGATTTTGCTTAGGCAACATTCTAAGGGCTTATATGGTCAGTACAACTCACTGCCTCTTAATTCTAAGACCCCATGAGGTTGCCTTGCTCCTAGCAAATTGCAGCCACTACTATGTTGTCACCACTGAATATATCCAGTGTAGCCCTGTTTGATGGAAGTACAGTTTTGGTGCCATCACCTCATTTTGGCATGGATGACCCTCTGCCTCACCTCTGAACAATTACTGGCACAAGTACTTTCTCTTGTCTTAATTTTGTGAGCAGGACATATCTTGCTGTGTCCAACCAGCATCCTTCATACAATCACTGCACATAACACCCACTCTGTCTTATACACTTAACCTTACTCATACGTATCTCAGCAATCTATAACACACACAGAAAAAATAATCAAAATCACAACAATAACAACAAAACACAACACATTTTAACAACTTCCTCAACCTTAATGCATACAGCTTAATGCATACGGCATACAAGGTGTATCGACCTCTTCCTTCTGTTGTTCATTCTTCCATTCCTTCTTTCTCACTTTCATCCTTGGTTCCACTAATATTCTCCCTGAAATTGCTTCGGGTGCTTCTTTGAATGTTCATAGACACCAAACATGTACAACTGTTGACTTTGTTGGCAACAGTAGCTTCACATTCACAAGTGACGTGGTTTCAGTCACTTTTTGCAGACCCTAGTACTGTGTCACAAACTCTTTGACCTTCCTTTTTGAGTGTATGGACTAGACAACATGGCATCTTACTATCAAATACCATGTCAAATGGTGACAACCTGATGCTTGTGTATATCTTTGAATTATACATGCTCACCACAGCAGATAAATGTGTGTCCCAATCTGTATGGTTGGAGTTCACATAATAACTAAGCATCCTTCTGATCATCCGATGAACTCACTCCATCCTACTGTTTGACTGAGGGTGAAGTGAACTATTTCTTAATTTCTTCATCTTCAACAACCAACACAACTCCTTCATCATATCTGACAAGAAACTCATTCCTTGCTTAGTTATTATTGTTTCTGGCACTCCAAAGTTCAATAACAATCTGTTCACAAATGCTTGCATGACGATGATTGTCTATTGGTCCAGCACTGGTGTCATCTCAGTATAATAAGAAATATGATCTGTGTTGCTTAAGTCAAAACGATTTCATGCTGGAGTCCAGTTGCACGGTTATAACGTGTACACCCAATAAAAATTGTTCTGTTGCTTCTGCATCCTCTGCAATAGTACATCTTTCCAACACAAATCTGCACACTTTACACAATTTATGATGTACTGATTGACCTCTTTCTTCCATTCTCTCCACCAGTACTTCTCTGTCACCCTCTGGTTCATTGTTCTGTACCCTCTGTGGCTAGATAAAATGTAATCATGCATTTCCTTCAGTGTTTCTTCCTGCAGCTTTGCTGATACAACAACCTGGAGCCCTAATTTCATCTCCCTTCACAATATCCATCATACTTGTTCAACCACTGCTACATAATGTACTGCTTACACTCTGCATGAGCATACTGTGCTCCATGCCTCTCTGCAAAGATTGTAACTCCTTGCTCGTTCTTAGTACTGGAAAATCTCACACTGCCTGTATCAATCTTGGATCAGCCCTAAGTCCATCCTTACGAATTACATGATCCATATAATTTACTTCTTGTATTGTCAAGTGACATTTTTCTCTACTTAGTGTTAGATGTTCAGTTCGTAACCTCTCGAACACCTTTTTGTGTGCATACCTGCCTATCCCATGAAAAAACACTTATGTCATCCTCAGTAGAGGAAAGAAAACTTGCTAACATTCAGTGAGAAGCTAAAAGAGAAAACATGGCCTTTTGATCATTGTAACTCAAGTGACAAAAACTTTGGATAATTCCTAAATAGTTTTCTTGTTGCTTTAATGAAACATTTCCAATTAGACTCTGCAGCAATAAAATAACAAACAAAGTAAAGTGGATTACCTAGGGCATAAAATTTTCCAGTGTAAGGAAAATGCAACTGCAGAGAGAACTAAAATATAATAAAGATATTGATTTTATTAAATATGTTAGACTCTATTAAACCATATTTAAATAGTTGTCAGGGCAGGCTAATTTTAAATAATTAAAATAAGACAAAGGGTGTGTGGTTAGTCATTAAATCTGAGTTAAGTGTTAAAACCTGTACCAGGAAATTTCAAAAATTGACATTGAAGGAAATACTATTGTAAATCCAACTCTAACAGCAGAGTACTCTAATGAATTCTTTATAAATGTAGCAAAGTCTGATGTAGATGAAACAGATTATCACAACAAAGTAAATCCCTTTGGCCTAGGTGAGAACTCTGAAAACTTTACAAAATTCTTAAAAGTTTCTGTGGAGGACATAGAAACTGCTATTCTAACAAAAAATCTGCAGGTTGGTATGGAATACCCACGGAAGTTATTAAAGTGTTACACAATAGAATTGCAAACCCACTAGCTCAAATAATAAATCAATGTTTTGAAGAGGGCTGTTTCCCAGAGGCACTCAAATATGCTGAAGTCAAACCACTCTTTAAGAAGGGATCAAGAGAAATCATGGGAAATTATCGTCCTATCTTGATTCTTCCCCTCCTATCTAAAATATTTAAAAAAAAAACCTTGCTGTTGCACAAATCCACAACTTAATTGCAAAATATTCTGTTATTGTAAACAATAAATTTGGTTTTCAGCAGGGGAAAAACACCGTAGATGCAGTAAACAGTTTCATTGCGAAAATAAGAGAAATAAGGTGGCAGGAATTTTCTGCAGCCTCAGAAAGGCGTTTGATTCTGTAAACCCTGCATTGCTTGTTAACAAAGTTGAAACACATGACATTAGTGGCAGTGCCCTAAGATGGCTAAAATCGTACTTATCCAACAGAAAGCAAAGAGTTAACATCTCTTCAAATGGCGCATATTATTTATCTGACTGGAAAAAAATATCCCCAGGTGTTCCACACGGCTCCATATTAGGCCCAGTCCTATTTCTCTTCTATGTTAATGACTTATCATTAAATATCAGCTCACCATCAGTTCTGTTCACAGATGATACTGCTGTCTTAGTTGAAGATCAGGATTCGAGAAAAATTCCCAAATCTGTGATCAGTACTCTCAGTACCTTAGAAACTTTGTTTCAGCTAAATGGGTTGAATCTAAACATATCTAAGAGTCACGTGATGCAGTTCAAAACCAAAGAGTCAAAATGTGAGTAGATTAGGATTGTACACAACAACCAAGATACAGAAGAAGTTGACTCAGTCAAATTCTTTAAATATAGATAAAAATTTGAGCTGGCAGACACACAGTGAATACCTGGCAAACAAACTAAGCAGCTTTACATTTCCAATGCAAATATTATCAATTGCAGCTGACATGGACACACGAAAAGTAGCATATACAAGCTACTTTGAACCCATTAGCCATTAGTAGGTATGGTATTGTTTTTTTAGGTAACTCGACAAACATAGTGCAGATACTAAAAATACAGAAAAAAATCATTCAAAATAAGTGCACTGCAAATCACAAAGAACCATGTCGACTATTATATAGAAAACTTAAAATATTAACTCTGACATCCTCATACATATATGAGATTATTATATTTTTGTACACCAGATATGAATTACTTGAGGGAAACCATTTTGTCCATTCACATTATACTAGAAAATTTTATGGTCCCCACCCAACACCTCAGACTGTATGCCCAGGGACCTCAATCATGGGAATGAAAATTTGTAACCTCAATCATGGGAATGAAAATTTGTAATAAATTAAAAGAGAACAAGTTGATGCATATGAATTTAGGTTCATTTAAAAGAAAGCTATATGAGGTAATGACATTGAAGTAATGTGTTATTACTCAGTGGATAAATTCATGCAGGACAAACTGGAAATTTGAGCTGGATACAGTGTGTTACATATTCCAAGAAATATCCTTATAATGTTATTATTTATTTATTAATGTAAAAATCATTGTAACTGTATTATAAATTTTTGACATATCTTCTGTATGCAAACCAAACGGATTGAAAATATACGTCATGAGATGAATAAAACACAATTCACATTGATGAGGCTCCAGTCGTTTCAACTCCCCATCCAACAAACACTGGAATGTTACTGCTGCATTTCTTCTTTTTTCTTTAATCAATGGCAGTGTTCTATGATGATAATGTCCCCAAAGTGCTGGAAAAGCAGTCTTAACTCTATCCTCTGGAGACACTTCTAACTGATGGTACCCACTTTTCAAGTTCATTGTCGAGAAGTACTGGCATGCTCAAGATTGTCAATTGTCTCCATGATGTTTGGAATCAGGTAGACATCTGTTGTAGCCTCGAATAGATATTTCTTTGAACAGTCTAAGATTTCTTTGTTGCAATTACCATCCCCCCCCCCCCCCCCCCTGCTCCCCTTGTGTAGATCAACGCCTTTTTCTCTCACAGGGGCCTATGAATGTTGTTGTCTTCTATGATTAGTCTAGGATGACATTATAGCTTCACCCCTTTGTGCCTGCATTTTTTTAGCTGGTCAGCATATATTTTGGCGAGCTACTGCAGCAACACATCAGTAAACACCCAAAGATGATGAGCAGCTGTCTCATTGAAATATTGTGAAGCTTTCACAACATTATCTGATGCTAAGCCCATTAACAACTGAAACATTTATTATGTTGAGAAAGTTTCCAACAACACATCTTAATATAATTGTTCATGATTTCCACAGATTGTTTTGTACAACAAACATTCCTTGTGACAGATCGACATTGATGACAGCTTCCATCAGCTGAAATAGTTTCTCACCAAGCTCCACCACACATCATCAAAAACCAATTATGCCACGATGCTGGTACAGAAAGTCTAACTTAGGGTCATTCTGTTACAATCACTCACATGAGACACCAGCTCCACCCACTGCTTAAACTTGGTTGGCTCTAACGAAAAATTCAGCATTATCCACCACAGTGGTTGTCTATCACTATCCTGTAAGCCCCACAATTATAACATGCTGGATTCCATTGCCTCTTAGCCACTAAATCTCTTGAAACCTGTGACACATGTGCCCCTGTGTCCAACAAAACCTTATACCCTACCACCTATTACACCAACTCTCGCACATTATGGCACTGGATTTTATTTTAGGGAGAATGTCCTTTGGCGGTCCTTGGGTTCCTGCTTAAGTTTAACGGTTGCTATTACCTCCCAGACCAACCTAAGCATTACCCGTATTTCACTGCTGCTAATTCATACTACCTCTGTTGTTATTTCCATTACACTACTGGTATGTCATATCACCCCTATTACTCTGTGGTTGGCGGTCTTGCCTCCACACTTTCAGCATATGGTCACAGTTGGAACATCTTATATTTAATATGAACACGTTTCTCTGATCTCTTACACCTGTTGAAACATCAGTCTCCTCAGATTCTAATGTCATCTTAACTGCCGCATAAACATTGCTAGTCTCTCCTCCTAGATATTTCTGGTGCGAAATATTTCAGGAAAACATTGAATGCCCTTCACTTGGCTTCCTGTAGTTACATCTTATGTACTTCCTCACTGTGTATTAACTCATATACATTGAGTTTTCTAATTCTATCTGCAAAGTCCTCCACAGCTCTGTTAGGCCTCTTAGATATGCCTCTGAATTGTTCATGGAAAAACCGTGTGCTATTTTGCTTCCTTTATCTATGTACCAATCTCTGCTTGAGTTGAAAGCACCAGCTCTTCTTTTAGTTTATTACTCATGAACATTTTCTCAACCCTCAGCTATACCACCTGATTAGATTAAATAATGATTTTGTTGCTTTCTCACTGTCAACATCTTGTGTCTCTCATTTCAACATTGCATCACTCTTACTCGTTTTTTAAGACTCAGCCATAACTAGTTAACAATAACTTGGATAGAACACTCCTTAACTGCTCACATTACCACTCTTACTTCTTCTGTCTAATGATGAACTACCTGGTCTCCCTACATTGCCTAGGATTCTGCTATGTTAGGCCATATTGCTAGACAGATAAAATCAAACAGATTTGGCACAAAGGGCAAAAGTAAATTACACTGCGTGCATCACATAGGCTATGGCCAGTCATCTCTAGAATTATCTTTATACTGAGAGATATCCACGAGTTCTTCTGGCCTCTCAAATGTAACCCTACAATCCTTAACACTTGGCCCCACGATTATCACCACACAGAAAAACAACAGTCTCACTCACTCCACAATGAGGATACCATAGGCTGTGGTGCAGACGATGTGCTTCAGGGGTGGAACATCTGTCGCTGTTCACAATGATGATGTTAGCTCTCCTGACAGCTGACATCACTGAGGAGAAACAACGGCACTCGGTAGGACGTGTGGTGTGGTTGCAAACCAGTGGAGCCCAGTAGATACAATGATGACCAGGGAAGAGTTCTTCACACACACATAATGTCATTAACAGTGTGTGCCAGACGTGCACGTCTGCAGTGACCCAGGCCAACATAGGCTTACAGGCATTGGCTTCCTCCTTTGTAAGATGGGAGAGCATCAGCAACACACAGTGTTGATATCAGGCAGAGTGACGGCCATTGGCCTGACGGTGGGATACAGCCGTGATGTCAGCGGCACTCTGCATTTTGCTGTAACAGCATGCTGCAGTGATGGACACTTGCAGTTAGGTGACTCAGGCATGGCGTTGTCCACCACATATGTGTGAAGGAAGACTGCTGTGCATGGAACACAATCTGCTACCCTGTGGCAGGAGTCACATGGAACCACCAAAGACTGTCAGTGCTGGTGGTGGCTGGCCCAAGGCAAACTCAGATCCATGACTGCAGCTGGCAGTGCCCCATCCTCTCATTGTTTACTGTGGATTTGGCAACATGATGGTGCTGCTGCTGGACTATGAATGTCTCTGCTTCAAAATCTGCTACTGTTTATATGGCTCTGGTGTACACTTGTTGCATGAAAAACCCACCTTGGGTCACATAGCTCATAACAAGGGTCTTGCCCTGGTTTGGTGATATCGCTCTGCCCCCTATGGCTATTATCACTGTGCAGTGCAGTTTTCCACTGAGTACAGTTTTCCACTGAGTACAGGCAGCCCATATTGCAATATTTTAGTGTACATGTTATTCTGACCCTCATGTCGCTACACTACGCTTATGACCAGTGGCTTGACCCAGTGCTACATCAAAGCTTCTCACAAATTATTCCAGGTTCTATTAAATTAGGTATGACACTGCACTGGTTATAATTAGTTATTATAATACAAGACATAGTGATCCAAACAGTGTTTGTTCATTCATTATAACAACTAAAATCTTGACCACTGAGACATGATGTCAGTTGTGAAATTGAAATATGATATCGTTTACAAAATGGAATATAAAAAAAAAAAATTGGAAGACAATCATTACATGCAGAAAGAGATAAGGAACTCATCCCAGATTACCATACAAATCTCACTAAAAGTGAAATAGAGAAGCAGTTTATTTTATAGGTTGTTTCTGGAGAGCTTCAATGTATGTAACTGCTACCAAATTCAGTTTAACAAAAAAACAATGTTCAGTATCTATTCACTCACATCATGTTTTGATTCAATAGAAGCTGTAAATAACATTTATTTCTTTACAGAAATTTTTTGTTGGTGGGGAAAGGGAAGAGTTTGTCACCTTTGAATGAAATCAGTGCATCTATTAGGTTCAATATTCATTGCTTTTGGGGTCATGCAGCATACGTCCAGTTGAGCAGACACTTCTCATAGGCAGTTGTTTTGTCATTAGGTACAGGATTTTAGGTGGAGGAAGCAGCAAATTTTACCTTTAAAAAGTTACCTACAGTTCTTTAAGTTCTTTAATATGTAGACTACTTCCATTGTAATTAAATAGTAATTTTTTTACATCAATGATTACTACGTCACCTCAGTGCACCTGTGGACCAACAAATCATTGTGGGTTTGTTGTTGGTAACAGGTATGGTGAGCCTAAGGATTGTACCTTTATCTGTCAAGAATATTTTTTAAAGCCCCATTCACTTGGGTTCATAACTGAAAAATATGCTGTGTTAATCATAACTTGTAATTTTCTAAATTTCTTTGCAGTTCTTGAGACTGTTGGTTACTATGCTAGTTTATGCTCTGAAAGCTTGGAAACATGTAGGTAAAAACATAAATGTCTTAGTAAACTGCACTTTGGTGTGCTTGAGTGGGTAGTTGACAAGGGGGATGGAGGTTCCAAAATATAATTGTGGTAAAAATTATTCAGACTGTTAATTTCTGATTTTATAAACTCATTTATAAATTGGTTACTGGTACTGTAATGATAAAATCACAAATGTTAAAGCTGATTTTTCATGAAAGACTGCAAATTTATTATCAGGTTTCTACATAATTTCATTGGGCCATGAGAAAAGTGTTGCTTCAATTCATTTGTGTTGTACGTTATGGACAGTATAGAAATGGAAGTGTTCAAGAATAATTTGTCTATTCAGAATCTTTAAAGACAAGATGTCTAGCACCAAACAACTTATTAGAAGTATAACGATGTGTTTCTTACACATAAACACAATAAATTGTCCCTATGAATTCTTCAAACCCAAAATGTTGAGATGTCTCAATATTTTATTAACATGCAAATAATTCTGTGCATTCATTTTTTATTGCAAAATATTACAGTTTGTGGATTTGTCAGCACAGTAGTATGCCTTGAGAGAAATTTAAAAATCAGAATCTACTTGTCTCCAAATACTGAATATATGCAGTACATGTATTTTCCTCCCTTCTTTTGTGGAACTCTTTGACTACCATTGGCCATCTCTATAACTGAGCAGTCAGCTCATCACAGTGACATTTGGAGGATCTGGATCCAATGCTTCTTCCTGATAGGAGGACTAGAATTGGGTACACCAGCCTTATGGCGCTAATGTAGAAGTTACTTGAGTGTGAGATAACACCTCCAAGGTGTAGAAAGCTGACAATGGATGGGAGAGTGGCATGCCAACCACATGTTCCTCCATATTGTATCCGAATGATGCCATTCAGTAGGCATGACATAGTGGCTCATCAGCAGCGTGCATTCTCATTGGAAAAGCACGATCTGTTTTTTTAATAAATAATTTTCTTGAGATGGGTCATCTTTCCTGAGTAGTTAATGATGATTAGTAATTTTTCTGTTTATGAAACAAACTGTAGCATGTAATTATAGAATACATGTTTTGATTTGTCTCTGGTTCCTTGGTGCATTTTATTTTTCAAACGATAAAGACTTCGCAGTCATAGCAAAGGACTCTTGTCATGTAGTGCTTTGCTCTTCCATCTTTTCTCTGTTCTTTGGCATACCTGTATGTTTCTAATATTCTCTTATCTGAGACAGGTGAACTGTGCTGTTGACATATTTTACACTTCTTCAATCAGAGTATGAGAGATTCAAATTTACAATTTCACAGCCCTATGCACAGATCCAATTGATCTATTTTTGATCAATTTCAAATACATATGTAATTTAAAAGTGATTAACACTTTAATTTGCATTAATTACAATTTGCATGAGTAGATCACTTTTACTACGTAACCAAATCATGGACCATCACACACTAGTACCAGAGAGCCTAATACTAACAAAGACAAAAACAATTTTTATATCACAGATAAATTACTATTCTAATGTTCACATTCAACCTCTGTCCATTATTCCCATTTGATGCTGCCACAAAGTTAGTACCATGTCATAGAGATCATCTGGCCATGTCAAAGTTTTGATCAACAAATTACAATTGTTTTCCCCCATCCAGTCTTTTCTACCGCAAGTATGTCTATAATGTTGCACATCAATGCTTGTCTTGTATTGCACAGCTTGACTGTTACACAGTACATCAGTTGATTTAAATTCACCTGCAGTTTTCATGTATTGCACCCATTTCTGTAAATAGCTCCACATTCAGTTGATCTGTGGATGTAAATTAAAAGAAACACATCTGCTCATGAACTTACTTTGTATGAATGAAATAAATTCTTTAAAAAAATATTCATCATTCTAACTACCGTAGACTTTCAACAATGGAAAATTTTCACTTAGAATAAATTTTACTATATAGTACCGTACAAACTGCACTGACATTAATAAGATTTTTCCTCCTCAATTCAAAAAACAGGGATTACAACATAGTAGATGCAAAATGAAGTATTGGAACACAGATAGAGTGATGTTAAATGAAGTGCATTTGGCCATCAGTAGGGCAATACATTCAACTTTGAACCACTACTGTATCAGAATATTATTGAACGTTCTCTTACAAAATCCAAAGAATTTCTGGTCATATGTTAAGGCTGTTAATGATACCAGAGTTACTGTCCAGATACTCTCAAAAATAAAAGCTCATCTGATTTTGGGTGTTTTCAAAAGGGTATTGAATATTTGTCCCATTTAATAAGTCCAGTCTTATCTGAAATATCTAATGCAACACTAACGCAAGGCATTTTTCCAGAGAAACTGTAATATTCCATTGTTAAACAACCTATTTAAAGGATTTGACTGTATAAATCACAATACTGTTCTAGGTAAATTGAAGGTTTCTGGGATTTATGGTATAGCCAACCAGTGGATAACGTCATATTGAACTAAAAGAGTGCAGAAAGTCATAATTAGTAATTCAACCAATACAGTCCAGGGATTTAATTCTGACGTGGGAGAAATACTGTATAGAGCTCCCCAAGGCTGAATCTTGGGTACCCTACTGTTCCTCATATATGTAAACAATCTTCTGTCTAATGTACAACAGGCAGGATTGGTTCTTTTTGCAGATGACACTGGTATTGTAATCAGTCCAAGCACACATACTGAAACAAAAGATATGGTAAACAATGTTCTTAAAAGTATCATTGACTGGTTTTCTGTGATCGGTGTCATCCTCAACATATTCACTTCTGCATATGTAGGGATACTACACAATTGATAAGTGTAACACATGGTGAGGGAATAATAAATAGGGTGGAAAGTTCAAATTTTTTGGTGTCCATTTTGATAAGAATTTAAACTGGAAAAAGAACATTTTGGAACTCCTAAAACAATGGAGTTCAGCTGCATTCACACTTAGAATCATTGCAAATCTTGGGGAGAGACAAATCAGAAAGTTGACATTTTTCACATATTTTCATTCAATAATGTCATATGAGGTAATGTACTCGGGTAACTCATCTTTAAGTAAGAAAATCTTCATTGCTCAGAAACGTCCCATAAGAATAAAGTGGTGCTCATCCTTGATCATCTTGTAGACATCTGTTTCACAGTATATTTATTCCATCATGAAATTTGTTGTAAATAATACACTACATTTTAAAAGGTACAATGATGTACATAATTACAAAACCAGAAGGAAAAATGACATTGGTTACTCCATGTAAATGTTGTCTTTAGCACTAACAGAGGTGCACAGTGCTGCAACAGATATGTTTGAACACTTAGCTAGTGATATAAAATGTCTGAGCAGCAGCAAAGTAAAATTTGAAAACAAACTGTAAAAGTTTCTCATTTGAAAACTCCTATTCTGTAGAAGAATTTCCGTTGTAATGTGTAAAAGGTGTTGAGGTAGGAATTAACTAACTCACATCTGTATACAGGGTGTATCATAATAAATGGCGTAAATGCTTGCAGTTGAAAGCACATGTTACTAGAAGCAAAAAAGTCTCAGTAAACATAGGGTCGAAAATGCATACATACTATGGGCAATTTTTCATCTTCAATACTGTGAAACAAATCTCGTCTACTGCAAGTTCTTTGCTTTCCATATTTTGGGAAGTGGTAGTATGGACCAAAATAAGAAAAAAATGTCCAGCAAACATGTGCTCTAAAATGCATACCTTAAAAGTTACAAGCACTTGTTCATCTTTGCTACTTTGAAACACAACTCTTTTAATGTTCTAGTGCTCATAGCTCTTAAGGAATGCACTTTACAACACGTTTGTATTGGATTATTTTTTCTTGTTTTGGTCCATACTTCCAGTTCCCAGATTATGGAAAGCAAAGAACTTGCAGTAGAAGACATTTGTTTCACAGTACTGAAGATGAAAAATTGCTCTTAGCTCTTAAGGTATGCATTTTTGACCCTATGTTTACTGAGACTTTTTTGCTTCTAGTATCATGTACTTTCAACTGTATGCATTTATGCCATTAATTATGATACACCCTGTATTTAAAAAATTAAAAAGTTATAATTATTTATTATGTAGCTATGTTTACAAATTAATTAATAGTATTACCCCAATTTAATTCTCATACCACTGCAAGGCCAAATGATGTAAATATTAGTCAGAGGCATTGAGAAACAGTTGAAATCGCTAAAATTGAACAAAGCTCTAGTGGCCAGTGGAAGCTCTGTCAGACTCTGTACTGAATTTGGGGCTCAGATATACCATAAATCCCATGAATATGCCCAGTAGTTGGCAGAAAGCACAGGTCACACCTATCTAGATGAAAGTTGACGTAAGTGAACCACAAAACTAACATCCAATATCCTTAACGTACATTGGTTGAAGTATCATAGGAAGATATTCTGATTTCTAACATAATGGTGTCTTGAACAGAATTATGTCCTCCGTACCAACCAGCATGGATTCTGAAAACATCGAAGATGGGAAGTGCAGTTGTCACTTACCTCACATAACATCCTAAAAGTTGTGAATCACCCCAGCCAGATAAATGGTGTGTTTCTTGATTTGTGAAAAGCATTTGACTCGAGAAAAATGTATGACTGTATTGAGGGTTTCTTGGTAGGAAACATAAAACATGTTAACCAATTAGAGAGTCATTAACAGAGTCATGTACAAGCAATTTCAGGCAAGCCCAGGGATGTGTATTGGGGCCCTTGCTATTCATGCATGATGTTAATGTCCTTTCACACAATATTAATAGTAATCTCAAATTTCTTGCAGATGGAGTTTTTTTTTTTTTGAAGAAGTGCTGTCTAGAAGAATCTGCGCAAATAGTCAGTTGTATCTTGATAAGATTTCCAAGTAGTGCGAAAATTGGCACCTTTCTTGAAGTATCTAGAAATCTAAAATTCTCTTTGTTATAAATTCGAAAAACACAGTGTTCTGTAACTAAATATCAATGAGTCACAATTAGAATCAGTCAAATCATTCAGATGTCTGGGTGTAACAATTTGTAGGGGTCAAGAAATTGAACGATCACATCACTTAGTCACGGGTAAAGCAGTTGGCAGAGTTCCATTCATTAATAGAATAATAGAGAAATGCAGTCAGTCTAGAAAGGGAATTGGTTACAAATTACTGATGTAACTGATCCTAGAATGTTAGCAAAAGTAATCAATTTTTGAAAATTACACATTTTAAGATAAATATATTGCATATAAATAATGGATGTTTTGTATGTGCAGTACCCTGTTGATTGAACATTTCAAGAACAACATGAACAAGATTATAACCATTACTTATGCTCACAGATCCATTAGATAAATCTGCAGATGAAATCTGTAATTCAAGTTTCTTTAATGTTCTGATGTCAGTTTATTAGTAAGATGAATCTTTCGCACAGTACGCCTCTTTCAAAAACTTTGTTGGTGCAAACCCTGTCTCCCCATCAATTGTATAATGAATGAAACTTCACAGGTTCAGAGGGTATGTGATGTTATATCAGTGCTTACAAAATAAAGTCAAATTTACAAATAAGCTTGACAGTATGAGCTCAATTGTCAGCATGACAGTGCATTCACTCTGGTTTGGATGCACCCACTGATTCAGTGGGAAACATGTCATAAATCTGTTGCATCCTCACCTGAGACAACCTGACCCTTAACTGATCTAACAGGTCCCTGCTATCCCAGATGCTGCCGCTGGGATGGTGTTGATGTCAGAGCTGGTACTACACATGCTGTTATTCTGGACAGATCTGAGGAGCTTGCTGGGCATGAGAGTAACTCTACATCACCCACACATTTCATAAAGACATGTGTCATGTACGGATGACCATTGTCCTATTGAAATATAGTTCTACAATACTGTCGTGTAGAAAGTAACACATGAGGTTGTAGGATGTCTGGGACGTACCACAGTGAAGTCAGAGTTTCCTCAACCACTAACAGCCATGACCTGAAGTCATATCCAATGGCTCCCCACACTATGACACCAGGAGTAACACTGCCATACCTCTCCAAAACATTGGAAGAATGTGACCACTCTCCAGGTCACTGCTATACTCATTGATGATTGTGATCCTGGGTAGTGTAGAACCACGATTCGTTACTGAACACAATACTACACCATTCATTCACAGTCCATGCTTCTCAGTTAAAGTGTCACTCTAAATATAGGTGTTTGTATTGTGGTGTTGATGGCATCCTACACAGTGGTGGTTATTTCTTAGTCCAGCTTTCATTAGTGTCTAACCAATGGTGCAAGTTGACACAGAATGTTGTAGGGAGTCCATCACTTGTTCTCATATGGCAGCTTCAGATTTGAAGGGGTTATGATGGCGGTGACCCTTCCTTGTAATGGTCAGATTTCATTGACCACAACTTTGTGTAAGAATATACTTGCTCTCACATTCCCATGCAGCCCAGTTTTGGGCCACTTTCACGTCAGAAGACCTACAATGAGGCTCCTTTCAAACTCTTTGAGTCACAGGAGTACACAACCTCTATGTTTCTCATTCTGTCCGTACCCCTTACATAACCTGCCAAGGCGGGTAATAACATGAAACCCAAATAACAGTGCTGTGCTTTGGTAGCCATTCTGCCTGTCACAGAAAACTGCAACTATTATCGTTTGCATACGTACTGATGATGTACGCATGTTGAAGTAACGCTGACATCCGACCATGTCTCTAGGTGCTTCACTTTCTTTTGTCAGGCAGGGTATATTTATTTTCAAAGGAAGTTACTGTTTCTCCATAGCTTTACATCAGTGACTTCTCACATATAACATTGGTTTTTGAGGATTGATTACAAGAGTGGCGAAAAAAGCAGCCATACCACATCATCTCAGCTGTGTGCTCACCTAGATAACCAGTGACATATGCACCACTTATACATTGTCATGGAAGTTAATGTTACCACCATATAGAATCACTGAATATGATTACCAAGTACGTGTAGCCAGAGTGTACTTATTTTACTGAAGTATCATTTAGAAGATGTGTTAAGACAGTGTGTGCTCTGTATGTGATTATGGGGTGATGTCCAATGACTATGGCAAGATATGGAGGAGAAATCATTCTCAAATGCAGTAAATCCAATTTACATGAGGAACATCAAGTTAGCCAGTATTTTGAGAAGCAGAGTGTTCAAACAATTAAGGGACTAAGAAAGTCCAAGTGGGGTCTGTATTTTCAAGAAAAGAAAATGTGGACTGCTCATGCTGCTTCAATTTCCTGAAATCCAGTATTTTCTAAGCAGGCTCTAGAGATAATAGAATAGATTCTGATTTAGCAGTTTATTTTTTTACTCATATATGATCATCAGATATTATGCTTTCAGAAAACTGTTTCCACAATACATATTTAAACGCACTATTATCCACAGTATGTCGCATATCTGTGATACTAATTGAGTTTAAGTATACAGTTTTTCCCTAGGATATCGTTCATTTTGTTAATGTCTTCAGATTTTCATGTGTTTCTTAATTTATTAAAGACACTGTGTTTCTTAAATTGATTTTAATTAGAGCAGACCTGTTCCTGCGTACCTATAGCTCCAGCCTAGTGCTTCATAGGTAGTTTTAGCAGATGTCTTGCAGTTTTCTTGCAGGCATATTCTTTGCAGTAATAATGCACTTTATTCCTTGGAACATTTGACTACAATGTTGTTTTCTAAGTTTACTCATAGTGGATGCATTCAAAGCCAGATTTTTTAAAATGTAAAATCCTCAAAAATTTAAAATTCTTAGGTATTCATTTTTGTTGCCATGTGTTGCATTTTTGTTACAAAATGTCCTAGAATGCTCATTTAGGAAACAGATACCTGATTTTACAGCAAACACACACACACATACATGGTGCACGCATTAAAACAAATAAGTAAGGAATCTGCGTGACCACCTCAGCAAGCGAAAGAGCTTATTCTTCATGCAGTGTGTGTATGACCATAAAATCAAAGAGATGTGTAGCTGCAGCTGGAACACATATACTGAATGTCTCTCTTATTTTGGTTAGTGTATTTTTGGAAAACACTTTTTACTTTGAGTCATATCTCATTCCTTTTCTATTTATGAAAATTTTAACTGTGATAACTTTATTTAGCAGTATGAAGACTCGTGCACATTCCATTTCCTGTCTATTGTTTCAAGAAACATGTCATAAATATAGCACTCTCTGTGGTTATGTTTGCAGCTGTTACGGTTGCCAGCTTTCCATCATGTTGTTACCTATAGTTTACTAACTGCACTTGATGATTAATAGTAAAATTCTGTTGGGATGTGCCATATTATGAAATTACTTAGTTTCTCACATAACATCTTTAATAATCATCGATAATCAGCAGAATTTCGATGGTAGCACCAGTAACAAGCTGCTCAATTAACGTTGCATATCTCTCTCTCATCTTCGTCATGCTGGACAGTGGCTACTTTCCGGAAGGGAGTTCGTGCCGTGCAGATGGTAGGGAGAGCAAGTATGTATCCCTCTCATTTCATGTCACTGTTTTCGTACAACATTTGTCATACTAGCACTCTGATACTTTGTACCTGTTTCCCTGTGTTAATCATAATAGTAAGTGTAGATAGGTTTTTTTCCTGGTAACTGTTAAATCTGAAACTCTTATTTCTTTTTATATAGTACATTGCATCTTATAAGATAAACATTAAAAATTACTGGTAAAAACAACTGAATGTCTGATGTTTTAGTAGATCTTCAAACAAACTAGTTGGTTCAGTGTTTTTATTGGCTAGACTCTGGGTTTGATTACAATCTATGTAATTAGAATTACCTTTAGACTGTCCTTAATCTTCTGAGTGCTAGTATGAAGTAGTGCATCCCACTCAGGTGGGAGGTATCTGAGTTCCCTGCTATTTAAATGATATATTTCCAATGGTTATTTAAAATACTGAAAAAGTAAATGAGTTAAAATCTGATTTAAACATATTTACCAACATCTGTACTTTTTAATATATTATTATTTGAAAATCTGGAGGTAAAATGCAGTCTTCTGTTTTCTGTGTATAGCTTTACAATGCAAAGTGTTAATAAATATTACTATTTATGATGTAACAATTAAATATTTGGCCAATTTTAACAAAATGGATATTTTGTGGACTGCCACAACTTGGATGAAGTACTAATAGTAAACAAACAGATGTAGCAAATACTTTGTGGAAAGTTATTTTGTTATGATGGTACTTCAAAAGATGCCTTATCAACAAATCCTAAATGACATGATGAAACTTTTCATTTTACACACATCTGTTATTATAGTGAACTTGTTCATTCTAGTAACAATATAATGGATACCTCATGATGCAGCAGTGTCACTCTCACGAAGAAAATAACATTCAGAAACAAAATCTAATCAGATCATCTTTTGTCTGGTCTCTAGCAACATGATAAAAAATTATAAAACTAAAAATAGCGGTTATGTTGAAACAACACATGATGCCATTGTATATCCTTTTGTTGTTATTATCTTCTGATAACTGCAAAATTTTGTATGTTACAAACTGTGTTATTATACCCCATGGGATATATTTGTTTACTATAAATTCTGTGACATTCAGCATTATATTATGGTACTTATATATACTAGAATATTAAGTACAGATGTTGGGACTATTAATGATATTGAATATTCGGTAAGAAAAGATTTGGTACATGATAGAAAAAATTGAATCACTTATAATTCCTATTAAGGTGTCAGTGTGCAGCTGACTAAATAAATGTGTATTTTTGTTTGGCAGTCATTTACAGTATAGTTGACAACTTAAGGGCAACTCAGATGCCATTTTTCCAATGTGATAGAAGACAGTTTCAGAATAAGTAATATGATCACACATCACTGTGTAGAATTAGTCCAGTTTTTAATCATCATGGTGTGATCATAGCAAAATAGTTTCTATGTGTCCATAGTTGATCATGTCTGTGTTATTACAATATGAAATGTATTGAAGTATGTTTGTTGTCAGTTAAATGTGCGCATGGATTCAAGAGTTTAAGTGCTTTTATCTGTGTATCTCATATGAAGATTAGTGTTGTGATGGTGTTAAATGCTAGCACTGGATTACATATGCTACTATGTATAAAAAAGGTATAGGGGCTTGTTGTATTTGCATTAAAATAATTATGCTATGAGTTAAAGTTATGATTTAAGGAAGAAATGGTGTTGTCATTGATTAGGTCTCTGCCATAATACAATGATGATGTAATGTAAAAGTAAAGAATAATACGGGGGAAGGAAAGTTGCTACTCACTATATAGCAGAGATGCTGAGCCGCGATAGGCACAATAAAAAGATTCACACAATCATAGCTTTCGGCCGTTAAGGCCTTTGTCAGCAGTAGACACACATACACACACACACACACACACACACACACACACACACACACACACTCATGCAAGCACAACTTGCACACACATCTGCAGTCTCAGAGAGCTGAAACTACACTGTGATCAGCAGCACCAGTGCATGATGGGAGTAGTGACTGGGTGGGGCGGGGAGGGGGAGGGATAGTATGGTGGGAGTGGCAGACAGTGAAGTGTTGCAGTTTAGACGGAGGGTAGGAGAGAAGGTGCAGAGGGAGGGAGGGGGCAAGTAGCAGGAAGGAGAGAAATAAAAATAAAAGAAATTAAAAGACTGGGTGTGGCTGTGAAGTGACAGCTGTGTAGTGCTGGAATGAGAACAGGGAGGGGGCTGGATGGGTGAGGACAGTGACTAATGAAGGTTGAGGCCAGGATGGTTGTGGGAATTTAGGATTTATTGCAGGGAAAGTTCCCACCTGCACAATTCAGAAAGGCTGGTGTTGGTGGGAAGGATCCATATGGCACAGGCTGTGAAGCAGTCATTAAGATGAGGGGTATCATGTTTGACAGCGTGTTCATCTACAGGGTGGTCGACTTGTTTTTTGGCCACAGTTTTTCGGTGGCCGTTCATGTGGACAGACAGCTTGTTGGTTGTCATGCCTACATAGAATGCAGCACAGTGGTTGCAACTTAGCTTGTAGATCACATGGCTGGTTTCACAGGTAGCCCTGCCTTTGATGTGATAGGTAATGTTAGTGGGACAGACAGCTTGTTGGTTGTCATGCCTACATAGAATGCAGCACAGTGGTTGCAACTTAGCTTGTAGATCACATGGCTGGTTTCACAGGTAGCCCTGCCTTTGATGTGATAGGTAATGTTAGTGACCGGACTGGAGTAGGTGGTGATAGGAGGTTGTATGGGACAGGTCTTGCATCTAGGTCTATTACAGGGGTATGAGCCATGAGGTAAGGGATTGGGAGCAGGGGTTGTGTAAGGATGGATGAGTATATTGTGTAGATTCGGTGGACAGTGGAATACCACGGTAGAAGGGATGGGAAGGATAGTGGGTAGGACATTTCTCATTTCAGGCCACAACGAGAGGTAGTCGAAACCCTGGCAGAGAATGTAATTCAGTTGCTCCAGTCTCAGATGGTACTGAGTTATGAGGGGAATGCTTCTCTGTGGCCGGACTGTGGGACTTTGGGAGGTGTTGGGAGACTGGAAAGATAAGGCACGGTAGATTTGTTTTTGTACAAGGATGGGAGGATAATTATGGTCAGTGAAAGCTTCAGTCAGACCCGAGGTATATTTACAGAGGGACTGCTCGTCACTGCAGATGCGACGACCTTGGGTGGCTAGGCTGTATGGAAGGGACTTCTTGGTATGAAACAGGTGGCAGCTGTCAAAGTGGAGGTATTGCTGGTGGTTAGTAGGTTTGATATGGACGGAGGTACTGATGTAGCCATCTCTGAGGCGGTGGTCAACATGTAGGAAGGTGGCTTGTTGGGTTGAGCAGGACCAGGTGAAGCAAATGGGGCAAAGTTGTTGAGGTTCTGGAGGAATGTGAATAAGGTGTCCTCACCTTCAACCCAGATAGCAAAGATGTCATCAATGAATCTGAACCAGGCAAGGGGTTTAGGATCTTGGGTTTTTAGGAAGGATTCCTCTAGATGGCCCATGAATAGATTAGCATAGGATGGTGCCATACCGCAGATTTGTTTGTAGGTAATGCCTTCAAAGGAGAAGTAATTGTGGGTGAGGATATAGTTGGTCATGGAAACTAGGAAGGAGGTTGCTGACTTGGAACCCATAGGGCATCTGGAAAGGTAGTGTTCAATTGCAGTAAGGCCATGGGCATTAGGAATGTTAGTGTGTATTATACAAGTGAGTATTATACAAGTATTATACAAGATGTTCAATAGAATGTCCCATATTCATTGAAGATTGTATCAGTCAAAACAAAACAAAAAGTCACATAAACATATGTCTGGAAACAAATACTTGGTGCAATTTGGTCCATTTTATTTGTGTCAATAATCAGTCATGTAGCCTGTCTTTCTGTTGACTTTTATAGATCATTTCTTCTTGGTTTTGCTAGTCTCTGTATCAAGTCCTCCAACTATGATTCTGTTGTCAGACATAGCACTTAATATGAAATTCGCTATCTGGTATCCCAGTCTGACAATTTAGGGGCCCGCCAGAGGGCATGGACATAGACGACGGCCAGTAGGTGGTGCCCCTAAAACTGGTGAGCACTACTGTCACTGCCACTGTGCTGTGCACAGGCCATGTCTGCCTATCAGCACTCACGGAGGCCCTATAAAGCCTGCAGTGCAGGGGCTCAGAAGTCAGCTATGTTCCAACTGTGCTTGTGTTCTATAACCTACGCATTGCTGTTGGTTCTTGGAATCTCGCTACATCTTGATCCTCCATCTGGTTTATTCTACTGACTTGTCCACTGCCTTATCCATTCATGGTGGTTGTTGTTGTCATCATTGCTGTATCCATTCGTGGTTGTTGTTGTCCTTGTTGTCATACATAGCTGTCGTTCTGTGGGTTTGGTTGACTCAATGTCGATGCTCTCAGCTGGTCAGCCTGTCGCTCCCAATCTGATTCTGGTTGCTAGAATTGGCGATGTGGTAAAAGGTTAATGGATTATGGACGTGAAACTTGTGCAACTAATGCAACAGCAACAGAAATTCCATCAGCAGTTCTGGCAACAGACAGACATTTTGTGTCAGGAAATTCAGCTGCTGTCCGACTGATTGCAGGTCCGAGGTTCACAACCTTTCCTGACTGTGGTCACTTGGCAGACAGAGACCCATCCACCTGCATCCCAACTGTTTATTGACACCACGCAGGATTGAGACACGTATTTTCAGCAGCTGAAACAGCACTCTGCTGCTTTTTCAATTTTAGATGTCGCTCTACAATGGTTGGTTTTCCTTTCTTGAGCTTCCCCAGAGATGTTTTTCCTACTTAAGAAGTTGTCTCCCCCTCAAAGCCGGTTGCACTCACTTTCAAGGAAATGTGTTTGTTGCTGTCTATCTATTATTCACAACAGTTCCACATGGTCGCATTGTGCCTCGAGTTCCATCAGTACCGTGAACAAGCAGGCCAGTCTTGTAGATCATGGGTGATGGATTTGCAAGGTCTGAACTGTTTATTGCAATTTTACCTGTGCCAACCCTTCTCGCAAAACCTCATATGCCAATTCCCAGATCTGTGATGCAGTGGTCGAATTGGCTCGGTCCCGATCCAGAAGTTAGCACCGCAGCCCTCTAGCTCGTCAGTCCTTCCTTGGATGACGTACTGAAAACTGCCCACTCTTTTGAGATAGCACAGGTAGCGAATGAACATCTTACTGCCCACCTCCAGATCGCTGTGGTTCAGCCACCGCTGCAATGTCAAAATTGTTGGCAGCCTTCTTCCGACAGCGGCATCATGATTTGTTACTTTCAGATGTGTCAATGATTTCTGAGCTGTCAGTCCAGCCTCTTTGGCACAACCAGCCAGGTCTGCCTTATTGTCCTGACTATTTTGTGAGGCAGACTGCCCTGATCATTGGGTGCACTGCACCTGTTGTGGCAAGGATGGGCATCTCTATACTGTCTGCTGTCTGTCTATTCCTACCTTGCTTCATGGGATGGTCCATGAACTTCAGGCCATCATTCCCCACAAAAATCCTTGTGCCCTGAAGTTGTTTATTGATCTCATGATTGCTCATCAGGTTGTTCATTTCCATGTCGACAAGGGAGTGACAGTTTCGCTGGTCAACCTCCCAACATACACTCGTCTGGGTTACCCAGTATTGGCCACACCCTTTTGCAAGTTGGTAAGTTGGTTGCATGTCGTGGCAGCTCTATTACCGTCAGAGGTCAATTCACCACTAAGACTATGTACAAGATGGTTACATGACTGTTAATGCTGGATGTTGTCAACAGTCATTCTGCTGGCAATGTATTTGGCCTGGATGCTTTCTCACTGTTTGGCTTCTCCATCATGGATGAAGTTCAGTTCATCTCTGACATGGTTCCCTTCCAGGAAGTTGGTGACCTTTGTGTCTCTTTCGTGTCTCTGTTTGATCCTGGCTTGGTGTGCACCATTGATTTTGAGGCACATATTTCTTTACATCCAGATGTGGTGCCCCAGTTCTGTTGTGCATGTCCTCTTCTAGTTTCCATACAGATGGCTATTAAGCCCGAACTCGATCACTTCAAGGTGCTGGGGTCTTCAAGCCACCCAAAACTAGTGCTTGGGCTTCACCTCTGGTCATAGTCCAGAACCAAAATGATTCCCTCTGGTGTTGTGGTGATTTTAAGTTGATGATCAATACCCAAGCTCTGGTGGAAACTTACCCCACACCACATCAAGAGGACCTCCTCACAAACCTTGTTGGAGGTGAATGTTTTTTCTAAAATATATGATCCTGATGCTTTACTTACAAATCCCACTAGATGAGGAATTGCAACACATTGTTGTCATCAGTACACCTTTTGCCATATACACATACAGGCATTTACCTTTTGGAATCTCTTCTGCTCCAACAATCTTCCAGAGATACCTGGAACAGTTAAACATGTCCATCCCAGCTTGTACCAATTACCTGGATGACTTAATTGTTGCAGGTACTACAGACAAGACTACCTGCATAACCTAAATACCATCTTTACTGCATTGTGTGATGCAGAGTGCAAGTGCCATCTGCACAAATGTCAGTTTTCCCAGGACCAAGTGGGTTACATGGGCCACTTGCTCACCAAATGTGGGATTCAGTCCACTGACCATAATGTTTCTTCTATTACTCTCTCCTGCATCTCCAAAACCTCCAGCAGTTGTAGGCTATTTCCTGGAAAGTGAATTATTATTCTACGTTCCTTCCACAGGCTGCACACATTATGCATCCACCCAACCAGTTGTGGAACGAAGTCATTCCATTTCAGTGGTTGGCGGTCTGTGAACAGTCCCTCACATAGCTGAAGTGCATGTTACAACCTGCACCCAGCCTTACACACTTTTCCCTGTTTTTGCTGTGGACACTTCTCCCTGTGGCATTGGTGCAGTGCTGGCACACCATAATGATGATGGTACAGAGCAGTCCATCACTTATGTATCCAAAACTTTGACGCTTGCCCAATGCAATTACTCCCAGATCAAGAATGGGGCATTGGTGGTCATCTTGGGCATGAATAAATTTCACGTGTACCTATTTGGGTCCCAGTTTACACCCATTACAGACCATAAACCACTCATAGCACTCTTCAGGCCACACTCTCGGCTTCCAGAGCGGATAGCCCAGAGGCTCCAGCATTGGGTTCTTTTTCTTAGCTCCTACAATTAACCACCAATCACAAGCCTGCTGTGCAACATGCAAATGCAGATGCCCTCTGATGTTTATCCTCAGTACCAGACCGAGTGTTTAACCAACTGGAACTCTGCTGTTTTCACACAGATGTGGAGTCACAACACACCTTGGATGGATTTCCTATTACTGCTACTCACTTGGCAGCAGCTACACGCTGTGACCCAATCTTGCAGCTTGTCATGCACTGTATCCTCCATGGATGGCACACTTGTTTTTTGTAGTCAGCTGCTCCTGAGCTCCCGGCCTGAGCTCACTTCTCTCATTATTTGTCCATCATCTCCAATGTGCTCCTGCTGGATGCAGAGGCAGGTTCCTGTGACATTGTCATCCCGCCTACCTTACGCACTCACGTCATGGAATGCCTCCATTGCGGGCACTGGGGTATGCCTTGGATAAAAGCCCTTGCCACGCCATGTGTCTACTGGCCTGGACTGAACAAAGATGTGGAGTCTATGGTGCGCTGCTGTTATGCCTGTGCTCAGCATCAGGCTCCTCCACTCCAGTCTTTCTCTCTCTGGCCTACTCCCTGTCGCCCTTGGTACCGCATTCATCTAGATTTTGCTGGCCTCTTCCTTGGTTTGATGTGGCTTGTTGCCTTGTATGCTTATTCAGACTACCCTTATATGGCCAGCATGTCATCCACCACCACAGTGGCCACACTCAATGCCCTTCTGCAGATTTTCACCATTGAAGGGCTTCCCCAAACCAGTGTCACTGATAATGGCCCTCAGATCACTTCTACAGGCTTCGAACAGTTCTGCACTGTTGTTGTTGTTGTGTTCTTCAGTCCTGGGACTGGTTTGATGCAGCTCTCCATGCTACCCCATCCTGTGCAAGCTTCTTCATCTCCCAGTACTTACTGCAACCCACATCCTTCTGAATCTGCTTAGTATATTCATCTCTTGGTCTCCCTCTACAATTTTTACCCTCCACACTGCCCTCCAATGCTAAATTTGTGATCCCTTGATGCCTCAGAACATGTCCTACTAACCGGTCCCTTCTTTTTGTCAAGTTGTGCCACATACTCCTCTTCTCCCCAATTCTATTCAATAGTTCATCATTAGTTATGTGATCTACCCATGTAATCTTCAGCATTCTTCTGTAGCACCACATTTCGAAAGCTTCTATTCTCTTGTCCAAACTATTTATCGTCCATGTTTCACTTCCATACATGGCTACACTCCATACAAATATTTTCAGAAACGACTTCCTGACACTTAAATCTATACTCGATGTTAACAAATTTCTCTTCTTGAGAAACGCTTTCCTTGCTATTGCCAGTCTACATTTTATATCTTCTCTACTTCGACCATCATCAGTTATTTTGCTCCCCAAATAGCAAAACTCCTTTACTACTTTAAGTGTCTCATGTCCTAATCTAATTCCCTCAGCATCACCCGACTTAATTCGACTGCATTCCATTATCCTCATTTTCCTTTTGTTGATGTTCATCTTACATACTCCTTTCAAGACACTGTCCATTCCAATCAATTGCTCTTCCAAATCCTTTGCTGTCTCTGATAGAATTGCAATGTCATCGGCGAACCTCAAAGTTTTTATTTCTTCTCCATGGATTTTAATACCTACTCTGAATTTTTCTTTTGTTTCCTTTACTGCTTGCTCAATATACAGATTGAATAACATTGGGGAGAGGCTACAACCCTGTCACACTCCCTTCCCAACCACTGCTTCCCTTTCATGCCCCTCGACTCTTATAACTGCCATCTGGTTTCTGTACAAATTGTAAATAGATTTTCGCTCCCTGTATTTTACCCCTGCCACCTTTAGAATTTGAAAGAGAGTATTCCAGTCAACATTGTCAAAAGCTTTCTCTAAGTCTACAAATGCTAGAAACGTAGGTTTGCTTTTCTTTAATCTAGCTTCTAAGATAAAGCGTAAGGTCAGTATTGCCTCACGTATTCCAATATTTCTACAGAATCCAAACTGATCTTCCCCGAGGTCGGCTTCTACCAGTTTTTCCATTAGTCTGTAAAGAATTCGTGTTAGTATTTTGCAGCTGTAGTATTTTGCAGCTATGACTTATTAAACTGATAGTTCGGTAATTTTCACATCTGTCAACACCTGCTTTCTTTGGGATTGGAATTATTATATTCTTCTTGAAGTCTGAGGGTATTTCGCCTGTCTCATACATCTTGCTCACCAGATGGTAGAATTTTGTCAGGACTGGCTCTGCCAAGGCCATCAGTAGTTCTAATGGAATGTTGTCTACTCCCTGGGCCTTGTTTCGACTCAGGTCTTTCAGTGCTCTGTCAAACTCTTCACGCAGTATCATATCTCCCATTTCATCTTCATCTACATCCTCTTCCATTTCCATAATATTGTCCTAGAGTACATTGCCCTTGTATAGCCCCTCTATATACTCCTTCCACTTTCTGCTTTCCCTTCTTTGCTTAGAACTGGGTTTCCATCTGAGCTCTTCATATTCATACAAGTGGTTCTCTTTTCTCCAAAGGTCTCTTTAATTTTCCTGTAGGCAGTATCTATCTTACCCCTAGTGAGATAAGCCTCTACATCCTTACAGTTGTCCTCTAGCCATCCCTGCTTAGCCATTTTGCACTTCCTGTCGATCTCATTTTTGAGATGTCTGTATTCCTTTTTTCTTGCTTCATTTACTGCATTTTTATATTTTCTCCTTTTGTCAATTAAGTTCAGTATTTCTTCTGTTACCCAAGGAGTTCTACTAGCCCTCGTCTTTTTACCTACTTGATCCTCTGCTGCCTTCACTACTTCATCCCTATAAGTTACCCATTCTTCTTCTACTGTATTTCTTTCCCCCATTCTTGTCAATTGTTCCCTTATGCTCTCCCTGAAACTCTGTATGACCTCTGGTTTAGTCAGATTATCCAGGTCCCATCTCCTTAAATTCCCACCTTTTTGCAGTTTCTTCAGTTTTAATCTACAGTTCATAACCAATAGATTGTGGTCAGAATCCACATCTGCCCCTGGAAATGTCTTACAATTTAAAACCTGGTTCCTAAATCTCTGTCTTACCATTATATAATCTATCTGATACCTTCTAGTATCTCCAGGATTCTTCCATGTATACAACCTTCTTTCATGATTGTTGAACCAAGTGTTAGCTATGATTAAGTTATGCTCTTAGCAAAACTCTACCAGGCGTTTTCCTCTTTCATTTCATAGCCCCAATCCATATTCACCTACTATGTTTCCTTCTCTCCCTTTTCCTACTCTCGAATTCGAGTCACCCATGACTATTAAATTTTCGTCTCCCTTCACTACCTGAATAATTTCTTTTATCTCATCATACATTTCTTCAATTTCTTCATCATCTGCAGAGCTAGTTGACATATAAACTTGTACTACTGTAGTAGGCATGGGTTTTGTGTCTATCTTGGCCACAATAAACCTACTTCTGCATTACCCCTATCTGATTTTGTGTTTATAACCCTGTATTCACCTGACCAAAAGTCTTGTTCCTCCTGCCACTGAACTTCACTAATTCCCACTGTATCTAACTTTAACCTATCCATTTCCCTTTTCAAATTTTCTAACCTACATGCCTGATTGAGTAGAGTACCAGTTTTCTTTCTCCTGATAACGACGTCCTCTTGAATAGTCCCAGCCCGGAGATCCGAATGGGGGACTATTTTACCTCCAGAATATTTTACCCAAGATGACACCATCATCATTTATCCATACAGTAAAGCTGCATGCCCTTGGGAAAAATTACAGCCATAGTTTCCCCTTGCTTTCAACCGTTCGCAGTACCAGCACAGCAAGGCCGTTTCGGTTAATGTTGCAAGGCCAGGTCAGTCAATCATCCAGACTGTTGCCCCTGCAACTACTGAAAAGGCTGCTGCCCCTCTTCAGGAACCACACGTTTGTCTGGCATCTCAACAGATACCCCGCCATTGTGGTTGCAACTACGGGACGGCCATCTGTATCGCTGAGGCACGCAAGCCTCCCCACCAACGGCAAGGTCCATTGTTCATGGGGAAGCTGCACTACTAATCCCTTCAAACACCTCTGCAGCCCTTTGTTTCGTCCTTCCTCCAAATGGCATAGTGGACTGGATGGTGCACACATTTAAGCAACAATTGTTGAAGGCTGTGGGTGCCTCTATGATGACAGCAGCACTCGTGATGTCCCTGAGCACCTGCAAGTCCACCCCTGTCTATGAGCACAGCCCTGCAGAACTTCTTCACAGTTGTCAACTGTGTACTCTCCTCCATCTCTTGGCATCTGAGACCCGACACTCTGGTCGATACCCTCCTGATTCAGCTGTTTGGGCACATTCTTATGGGGCAAAACACTTATGGATGCCAGCCCAGTTATGGTGGTGGCCACTCATGAGCAGTGACTTACAATGGTTATTACCCCGAGAGGTTTGGATTATCAGCACATTAACGAACTCCATTCCCACCTCCAGCCTACCCCTCCAGCAGTATATCACTTGGAGTTGGCCTCCCTGCCTTCACACATCCCTCCACCTCATGGGACTCTTTGCACTCAAGGATTCTGTCAGCAGATCCCATGGGCATGGGTATGGATGTTGAACCATCACCATTGCCTCTATCTGCTCCACAGTCGTCCATCACACTGCATTTCCCCAGTGCAGTGCCTGATGCCCTGTGTTTCTTCTCCCAGCTGGCAGCTTCCACTGACGCAATGCCACCTGTTCATCTCTCTAACCGTTGGGCAGGGCACTTCAGGCCCAATGTGCCCATTTTGGGGGGGGGGATCTGGTATTCCAGTCTGACAATTTGGACGGTCCATCCGAGTGAATAGACATAGACAGCAGCTGCTAGGCGGCACCCCAATAACTGGTGAGCACTACTGTCATCGACACAGTACTGTGCGTGGGCCACACCTGCCATGCCAGCCTATCGGCAGTTATGGAGGTCTATAAAGCCTGCAGTGCAGGGGCTTGGAAGTCATTTGTGTTTCGAATGCTCTCTTATGTTCTATACCATATGCATTATTGTTGGTTCTTGAATCTCGCTACATCTCGACCCTCCACTGGTTTATTCTATCGACTTGTCTACTGACGTATCTGTTCATGGTTGTTGTTGTTGTTTTCATAGCCATACTCGTTCATGGTGGTTTTTGTCCTTGTCGTCCATTGCTGTCTTTCTGTGGGTTTGCGCGACTCACCATCGGTGCCCTCAGTGGCTTCCGATCTGATTCCAGTTAATAGATGCTATGTATCCTTTTGAGGTTCTCTGGAGTCAGAGTAATATAGTTTTTGTGTAGTATGAACAACTGTGATGTGGTAACCAAATTCCTGTTGTTCCCTGCAGCAAATTGCAGATATGGTATTCTGCTAGGCTTTAGCCAATGGCTTTAATTGAGAGGCACACATTTTATATACTGAACGACATCCCCAATGCCGCATTCCATCTGAAAAGGAAGTTCAGTGGATTGCTTCAGAAACTTACAGACATGGGATTACCACAAAAAGCATGAGGGATTGTGCAATTTTCATGCTGGATGTGAAGAAGCTAATGTTGCAACTGTTTATTGTTGTGGTCTTCAGTTCTGAGACTGGTTTGATGCTGCTCTCCATGCTACTCTATCCTGTGCAAGCTCCTTCATCTCCCGTTACGTACTGCAGCCTACATACTTCTGAATTTGCTTAGTGTATTCATCTCTTGGTCTCCCTCTACGAATTTCACCTTCAACGCTGCCCTCCAATACTAAATTGGTGATCCCTTGATGCCTCAAAACATGTCCAACCAACTGATCTCTTCTTCTAGTCAAGTTGTGCCACAAACTCCTCTTCTCCACAATCCTATTCAATACCTCCTCATTAGTTATGTGATCTACCCATCTAATCTTCATCATTCTTCTGTAGCACCACATTTCGAAAGCTTCTATTCTCTTCTTGTCCAAACTATTTATCATCCATGTTTCCCTTCCATACATGGCTACACTCCATACAAATACTTGCAGAAACGACTTCCTGACACTTAAATCTATACTCGATGTTAACAAATTTCTCTTCTTGAGAAACGCTTTCCTTGCCATTTGCAGTCTACATTTTATATCTTCTCTACTTCGATCATCATCAGTTATTTTGCTCCCCAAATAGCAAAACTCCTTTACTAATTTAAGTGCCTTATTTACTAATCTAGTTACCTCAGCATCACCCGATTCAATTCGACTACATTCCATTATCCTCGCTGTGCTTTTGTTGATGTTCATCTTATATTATCCTTTCCCATGACAGAACTATGCAGACATGAGTTATCCTGTAAACACATCATTTGTTCCACCATCCTCATGGCCTCAGTCTCTGCTAATACACTGCACCCACCCCCTTATTCAACAGTCTTACTCTCCTCTGCCCTATTACCCCCACCCAATCCATAGCTTTTAGTCACCATCATTGTGTGCCACACAAACTCACTGGTTCTGGTACCCTTGTGTTGCATTCCCACACTATAAACCATTACATTTCTGTTCCACACACCTGGTACTTCTCCCCAAACTGTGAGCTACCCTTCTCCAACTTGTCCTCACACTTCTTGTCTCTTTCTCCTTCTATCCACTCCAATAATACAATTTCTCACACCAGTTGACCTGCTTCCTGCAATCCCAGCATTGTGTGTACAGCCAGTGCAGTGTAACTAACCAGGTGTGTGTGTGTGTGTGTGTGTGTGTGTATGTGTGTGTGTGTGTGTGTGAGAGAGAGAGAGAGAGAGAGAGAGAGAGAGAGTCTCTAGCTCATTAAAGCATTCACCCAAAAGGTAGCAAGTTTTCATTCTTTTTTTTGTGTTCCTATGAATGACTGAATATTTTTATTGTTTGGTGAGTGTTCCCCTTCCCTCCTAAATTATTTACATTCTCCCAGAACTTTCCTGATCATATTTAACCATGTGATATGTACACAATTAATAGAATGAAACTGTTTTGAAATGTTTCTCTCTGAACACCTGGTTGTGCATTTTTCATGTCTCCTAGACTTATTGTTATTATTTATGTTATGAAAGGGTATAGTAAAACACACAAACTTTAATTGTAAACTTAATTTTGGGGACAATGATTTCTCCTCATTTATGTTATGCAACTGAGTCAGGACTGTAGTATTTGAGCACTGGTTGTTGAAACTGCTGAAAGAAGTAGCACATGAAGTATTCATGCACTATAATCAGCAGCAGTTTTGTTCATGGCTGCAGTTGCTGAAAATTGACAGTTGTATGTTATATCACCTGTTATCTACTATTATCCTTGATCAAACACCTTGAGTCTGACTAAATGAAACACAACAGTCAGTTCTTCAGTCTGTTTTGTTGCTGTGGCAGTGTACCTCTCTGTGACATTCTCTCTCTTATGCTGAGGAGCAGCATCAAAGAAATCATCACTGAAAACATGAAACTATCGAAATAGTTAGGCAAATATGTATCTGCAACTGTTTTCATACAATACAAGTACTTTGTCCATTGGTTGGTGAAGCATGTTGATATTATTGTTACATCAATTTTATTTCTAGATCGAGGTCCCATATTATATCAATGACAACACTAGTTCTTTAAAGTTATTGACTTTTACATATGAAAAAGATATGCTTTTCTGAAAGAGCATTTGTAGTTAAATACTTTAGAGTAATCCTGATTTTTACTGTTTCATGTTGCTAGCATCTCGTAATCACAACAGTAATTTAAATAATGTTGACATGGTTGTGGCATCCTTATTTTTATAAAGTTTCTTGTGTATGCTACTTGCAGAATGTTTCAATTCATCTGTAGTCCAATTCATTTCTAATTTCCAGGTTCTCTCATGAAATGTCTGTTTATCATTACAGTTATTGTTCTTAACTTCCAGCATAAACTTTTTAGTTATGTGACATACTCTTCTTTTTCTGATATTGCAGAGCTATCCATGTCTCATAAAGACAATATTACAAGGAATTTAAATTATTATTTCATATTAAGAGTTTCAAAAAAGCAGAAGTAACAGATTTGTTAAGCAAAAAAGAATTAGGTAATAAATAAGATGCTTTTACTTGTGCATAGTTTTAAAGAATGCAAGTGGCTAAAAGTTTTCTTGTGCATATGTGTCTTCACACACACACACACGCACACACACACAACACACACGCACACACACACACACACACAGAGAGAGAGAGAGAGAGAGAGAGATCATAACCCCAACTGGGAAACCTTAGAACTGAAATGAAATGATGGTATGGCATTATTAGCTGAAAGATCTCCTCTGTCATTGATTGGCAACCTTGTACAAGTATTTCTGTGTAACACCACATTGGCAACTTGCGAAGTGATTAAGAAGAGGTGAAATGTTGAGGACAACACAAAACACCCAGTTCCCGAGAAAGAAAATCTTCCATCCAACCAGGAATCAACCCTGTGACAGGCAGCAATGCTAACTAGTTGATCATGAGATGCAGACACCATAGAATTCATTAATTGCTTTAGATCATTTGCAGTGACCAAGATTACTAATATAGGTGATTTAAAAATGAATAAATCCTTAATTCTCTGTATTCCTGTTCACTAATGAGTTAAAGTATTGTAATTACCCAACATATTCACCATGGAGAGTGCAATCTGTATACATGACCAGTGTAGATTTTTTATCGAAGCTTTTAGTTGCGAAGATTGCAAGTAGAAAACAATGATTACTAGTTTCAAACATTTAAATGCTCATCATCATCTCAGGATCCAAACATGCAGTATCTACATCAAGAGATTAGGTAAGCCATAAAGTCATCTCAGCATAAATATCCTTAAGAAAATGTCATCATATGTTTCATATACACATATTATAAATACAGTTGTAAGCTGACATTTCCTTAAGGATGTTAACACTGAAGTGATTAAGTGTGTTACCTATAGTCTTGGTGCAGATGCCACATGTTTGTATCCTGATCTGAAGATGACCATTTAAGCAGCTGAAACTAGTAATCACTGTCGTCTAAATTGCAATCTTGGTAATTAATGGTTTTTATATAAACCTTCAGCATTCAATTTAAAGTATCATTTTTGGGGTATACTCAACTTGCAGGGATACTGTTTTCAGGATATGAAAGTTTGTTATAAGAATTGTATCTCAGCTTATCTCCAGAAAATCCTGCAGATATCTCGTCAAGAAAACTTCATTCAAACATAATCTTCCATCCTTTTTTTTCTTAAATAATTTGGTATTTGGACAACTGTTTCACAATACATATATCAATAGTGTGCTTTATCAATGCCAGTTTCTAAAAGTAGCACAAAATCTATCTTATAATAGGACCATAAATAACCACTAAAAAGACTTCCAGGATTAAAACTTGTACAGAAATAAACCAGATACATATAGTACACCAATAATCAAATATCTGCCAGATCATTTTAAATGTTTTCAGATGAATATAAGTAAATACATATATCATGCAGGACTTCCCATTACTACATTCTTACTAAAATATCTATTTTATAATTAATATTTAAACTATTATACAGTGGTATTATATCCGATTAGTTCATTTCATTGTATTGGGGTTAAGTGAAATGTACATCCTTGGCTTCTTTCCATCTCTCTCAGACAGTCTCTTGAGGACCCCCCATGGAATATGACTCTTGTGATGTAGTATGAAGCAAACACATGCATTCATCGAGCCACAGAACGAGAGAAACACGGGAGTGAAAAATGGGAAGGTATCGGGTGGTTCTAATTAAAATGCAGCTACTCACAGAGGTCCAGTATGGGCTGTAATTACCATATAGCAGCAGAATTTGGTAGCTATTCTACTATGTCAATGTGTAACTGATTTCCACTGGAACAAATTAGCTACAGTTTTAGCCACCAGGTGCAAATCTGGCACTACTAATTCAAGAAAGACTTACAGAAACACTTCCATATGTAATGGATTAGGAATGGGAAAGGAAAAATCAAACAAATAAGAAAGGCATAATGCCGATTTTATTATAAACTCCCGTTTAACCATGTTGTGTAATATGAGCGCCAGAGACACACACGAGATGCTGTATCCATAAAACAGTGTAATAACCGCTTCTCACAGCAGTTCTAGTGGAATCTCAGCAATGTTTTCCTGTATACTGGCCTTCAGATCAGATAGAGACTGAACATGTCTCTGGTAAACATGTTCTTTTAGATATCCCCAGAGCCAAAAGTCAAATGGATTCAGCTCAGGTGATCTTGCAGGTCATGCATCTGGAAACCATCTGGAGTTCACACATGTGTGGAAGGTTGCATTAAGCAGATCTTTCACAGGGTGAGAGACATGAGGTGTTGCCCCATCTCATGTGAAAACATTTGTTTGCACACTGTTGTGCTCTTCCAAAGCAGTACTCATATGCTTTACAAGGTCTTGATAAGATGCAGACGTCATAGTACACCTGACAGGCTCTCTGGGTGTATTCTCTTTAAAGAAGAACAGATCAAGATTAAAAGTGCTTGTGAATCCATATCATGCATTCACATTTGAAAAGTACAGTGGCTCTTCATGCACAACACACATTTTTAGTAGTACCCCAAACTCTGTAGTTCTATATATTCAGCGCATCCTGTAGTGTAAAATGTGCCTTGTCATTCCATAGAATACTGCCCAGTCATATGTCATCAACTTCGATCCATGCCAGAAACAGATGAGCAAATTAAGAATGCTGCTGTGGATTATGAGGTTTCAGTTGCTGCACTGTCTGGGTCTTGTACTGGTACCAGAGTAAAATAGACAGCAGAACTTTCCATACTGTTGACCAGCAAATGGAAAATTCTCATGACACTGCACGAACACTAGCTGTACCTATGAATTAGATTAGATTAGATTTCCTTTCATTTTAAATGATCCATAGTGAGGAGGTTCTCCAGAACGTAGAACATGTCCGAAAAACAATAATACATGACAAATATTTACAACTAAAACAAATAACTAATATAACATTAATGCACTGAATTTAAAATTAAAAAACAATGGGTTTTTTATTTATAAGGTAATATACATGCAATAGAACTACTACAATACTTATTTACAATGAACACATTACTGCACTGAAATGGTACAGAAGCACATATATAATCTGTTGGTTCTATTGAGAAATTCATCAATGGAGTAGAAGGAATTGGCCACTAATAATTTCTTTAGGCTTCTTTTAAACTGAATTTCATTGGTTGTTAAGCTTTTTATGATTGCTGGCAAGTTATTGAAAATGTGTGTTTCTGAAAAATGCACACCTTTTTGTACAAGAGTAAGTGACTTTAAATCCTTGTGAAGATTATTCTTATTTCTAGTATTGATTCTATGAATTGAGCTGTTGATTTGAAAAAGTGATATGTTTTTAATGACAAATTTAATTACGGAATAAACATATGGGGAAGCAGTAGTTAATATCCCTTGGTCTCTAAACAGGCTTCTACAGCATGTTCTTGAGTTCACACCACATATACCTCTTATTGCACATTTTTGTGCCCAGAAAACTTTAGCTTGGCTTGGCTTAATGAATTACCCCAAAAAATAATCCTATATGACACTGTGGAGTGAAAGTAAGCATAGTATGCCAGCTTTTTTCATTTTTATATCCTGTACGTCTGACAGAATTTGCGTTGCAAATTGAGATTTGTTTAGACACTTCAGCAGTTTTATGGTGTGCTCCTCCTAGTTGAATTTATTATCAAGCTGTAATCCCAAGAATTTAACACTGTCCACTTCTTCTATCTGCTTGTCATCATATGTTAGGCATATACTCGTAGGAAACCCTTACAAGTTCTGAGCTGTATGTAGTGTGATTTTCTCAAAGTTTAGTGACACAGAATTGACTCAAAACCAGTGATTAATGTCCAAAAATATTTTATTAGCTGACCTTTCTAAGACTACACTTGATTTGCTATTTATTGCAATGTTTGTATCATTTGGAAAACAAAACAAAGTTGGCATCTGGTAATGTTACTGATGAAAGGTTATTGATATACACAAGAGAATGTAAGGGTGCTAAGATGGAACCTCGTGGGACCCCAAATGTAATTAGTTCCCAGTTGGATGATGCCTGATAGCTTAATACATTTACAAATTTACTATTTATTGCAATGTTTGTATCATTGGAAAACAAAACAAAGTTGGCATCTGGTAATGTTACTGATGAAAGGTCATTGATATACACAAGAGAATGTAAGGGTGCTAAGATGGAACCTTGTGGGACCCCAAATGTAATTAGTTCCCAGTTGGATGATGCTTGATAGCTTAATACATGTCTCTTTCCTAATAACACCCTTTGTTTCCTGCCAGAGATATAAGATTTGAACCATTTTGCAGCATTTCCTGTTACACCATAATATTCTGATTTACTTAAAAGGATAATGTGATTTACACAGTCAAATGCCTTTGACACATCGTAAAATATACCAGTTGCCCGCAATTTTTTGTCTAATGAATTAAGTACATTTTCACTGTAAGTGTAGATAGCCGTCTCAATATGAGAGCCCTTTAGAAATCCAGACTGCGACTTTGACAGTATATTATTTGTGATAAGATGGTTAAAAAGCCAATTGTACATTACCTTTTCTAAAAATTTTGAGAACGCTGGCAAAAGGGAAATTTGATACTATTTCTTTATCTCCCTTGTTAAACAGTGGCTTAACTTCAACATATTTCAAACATTCATGAAATATTCCACTGATAAACAACTGGTTACACAGAGAGCTTAATATGTTACTTAACTCAGAATCACATTCTTTAATTAACATTGTTTATATTTCATCATACCCACTAGATGTTTTTGATTGTAAAGATTTTATGATGGACATTACTTCTACTGTGGTAGTGAGGGTCAAATTCGTGTTATGGAAGTTACTTGAAATGTCTGGTCTAAGATATCCTATGGCAGCACCTACAGAACCTGACAACCCCATCTTTTCAGTAACTGTTATAAAATGTTTGTTGAAAAGTTCTGCAACACTATACACATCTGTCACCAATGTATCATTTACTCTTGATGCTATTTGCCCCTCTTCATGTCTGGTTCTACCAGTCTCCTCCTTCACTATATCCCATATAGTTTTTAGTTTGTTCTCTGATATTACTATCTTTTCCTTGTAATATATTTGCTTTGATGTCTGTATTACAGTCTTTAATATTTTGCATTATTTCTTGTAATGTGCTATAACATCAACATCAGATCTGTTTCGGATTGGCAGATACAGTTTTCTTTTTGTTTTACAAGTTACCTCTATTCCTTGAGTAATCCATGGCTTCTTTGTAGACTTTGCTCTAACCTTGGTTAGTCTTGGGGGAAAACAGTATTCAAATAAGATAAACACTCCACTATTTCTTTGTTTTTGGTTGTTAAATGGGCCATCACAGCTTCAAGGTGGTTTATGAACAGATTAAAGTTACCTGTAGGTGCTCGATATACACTTAATGTTATGAAGGATTCTTTATGAAATTCTGCTTCTGTTGCACAAGCTTCCGTAAGCTGTTCTAGGCAAATTTTATGAATGTGTATGTTCTTAAATTTAAGACAGTTCCTGATTAATGTGACAACTCTTCCTTTCTCCATTTATGCTCTACAAAAGTGAGATGCTAACATGAATCCTGTAACACTTAAAAGTTCTACACCAGTGGTCACATGATGTTCAGAGAGGCAGGTTATGTCAGCTGGTTTTGAGAGCACTAATTCATATATCCAGATAATTAATTCATTAATTTTATTTCTCAGCTCTCGAATATTTTGATGCAATAAAGATAGCTGACATTTCTCTTCGACTGAGTTAAAATTGGGTAGAGTTGAAATTTCTGCTGATTGTTGAGAATTCTTAGCCAGCATCTGTTTATGCTGGTGTAATAAGCTATGTATTTTGGTATCTTTCTCAAAGTGAAGGTTTGTGTTACATTGTTAGTTACAGTAACAGCAACTCACCAATTACTTCCACTGGGGTAGGACACCTTCCTCTTCCATATGCCACACCATTATCATTTTCTTTAAACCATTTAATGACACTAAGCCTCTTCCCAGACATTTCAGTTAGAGATACTCTCCCAGTGCAGCACTATAATTGCTGTTGTTCACATAAAACAGTTTCACTAGCAGCACAGCCAGACTGGTGATTCATGTTGTAGCCTGTCAAATGCCAACATGGAGTCATACAAACAGAGTAAAATGCCAGATTTGCACCTGGTGGCCAAAACTGGAACTACTTTTTTCCCGATGTAAATCATTTCCACAGTAATTTATTAACGTATCTATGAAGTTTTGCTGCCATATGACAATTACACTAGCCCTTGATGAATAGCTGAACTTTAATTAAAGCTACCTGCTAGATAGAGCCAATGATTTTTATACAAGGAAGTACAAAATCCTAATATAAAGGCATTTATATTGTTGTTTTCAGCATCATAAGATTTTGGACAGTTTCGAAAGTATGCAATGAAAATGAATAGATACAATATGAAACTGCATTGCCATGTGTTTAATATCTTTGTCCCATTTGTCATAGAAAAATGCCTGTGTTAATGAAGAAGAAAATACACGATTTACGATTTATATAGAAGTAGCAACTAAAAACTACTTTTTGGAGAAAATAAACTTTAGTTAGCATTGTTGATCAAATATCAAGTATTTGACTAACAATAATTACAAATGTTTCTGGTTGAAACAAGATTATACATACCTGAACACATGTTTTTGGAATATTGGCGTATTGTCTCACTTGTAACATTTATCTCTAGATTTAGATGGACATTTTCTCACACTGATTATGCCATCCCATGATGATGAAACAAATGGCTCTTTTTGAATCTTTGCTACCTGTTCAATTAAAAGTGTGTGGTAAGGATCCTAGACAAATGAACAATATTTCAGAATTGGTGAGATGAGGAGTTTGTAAGATTCTTCTTTCCTGGCTAACTTAAATTTTCTTAGGTTTCTTCCAATAGGTTAAAGTCTGGTTTCTACCTTTCCTACAGCTAATTTTAACTGCTCTGAATAGATTCTCTCTCTCTCTTTCTCTCTCTCTCTGTGTGTTTCTCTCTGTGCCCCCACCCTCTTCTCACCGCTCATGTGCCCTTGTGCACGTGCGCACCCACCCACCCACACACACACACCCACATACACACCCACCCACACACACACACACACACACACACACACACACACACACACACACACAGAGCAGTCGAACAAATTTTGTTCACCATATGTTTTATGCAACAGCCATTATCAGCAAAAACTCTTGATTTGTTCATTGTTACAAACAATTTTTCTAATGAAAGTTTGTGTACCCATTTGATGGAAGGGTCTCAGATATGCAGTTTGATGTCTCAACAGGAATAAGAAATGCAAATAATAACCAGAATGCTAACATGAACTGAAAAGCACTTTTGGTGGGTTTTAATAGGCAGAAAGCATGGCAACTGATTTGAAAGGGCATAGACGTATAGGATGAAATATTTAACAAACTTTCTGTGTCTGTCATTTGTATCAGCTGTGTTACAGATTAGTGAGAGTGGGCAGCATAACCACAGTGCTAATACCACCCAGTACAGTAGCACTTTCAAGACATACAGTAGGCTGTTGTTGCAGTTACATACACTTAACATAGTAATATTTATTGTGTTTGGCTGTGCTTTGGGATTGAAAACAAATAATAATACTTGTCATATCAGTATCTTTTGTTTGTCACATCATTTCTGCCTCATTTAGCTATCCTGTCTTGTGTTCTCACTTACCACTGTACTATGTTTCTGCTGTTGCCAAGTGACAGCACTAATCGCTGCTGGAGTTTCCCCCCCTCCCCTCCCCTCCCTCTGTTATAGATCTCTTTACAGAATGGGCACATAAAATTCCACATAAAAAATACTTTGTAATGAGAGAGAAACATAATCTATATATATATATATATATATATATATATATATATAAGACTGGAATTCTGTTACGTACATAATGTGCAGTATTTCTGTGAGTATGTACGTGGTTTGTTTGAGAAGTTCTTGGAATCACTACGAGAGGTCGGCACTAGTGCAACAAGTTGTTCACCTGATATTCATTGGACTGTTGCCTGTAAACATGTGCCATGTCACTGCTGTTGGAGGAGAGCTGTGGCGGTGACATGGCTCTGTTGTTGTTCCTGCATAGTGATTTGCAAAGATGGAAAAAACTGTGATTCAAGCTGTGATTAAGTACTTCATAAAGAAAGGTAGGAAAGCAAAGGACATTCATGCCAATTTCCCAAATACACTGGGGGACTCTTCTCCTTAATATTCAACTGTGGCCAAGTAGACAAATTAATTTAGATTTGGTCGGGAGAGCCAGATGATGATCCGTGCAGTGGTCAGCCAAGATGTGTCACTACTCCAGAAATCATTGAAAAAGTGCACAAAATGGTCATGGAGGATCACTGATTGAAAGTGTGTGAAATTGCTCATTCTTACCAGATGTCATCTGAAATGGTATACCACATTTTAACTGAAGAATTAGAAATGAAAAAAATATCTGCAAGATGGGGGCCATGACCCTTGACACTGGATCAAAAACATGCTGTCACCATGACAAAATTACAGAAACTAAGGTATGAATTGTTGCCAAACTCACCTTATTCACCTGATATTGCTGTGTCAGACTCCCATCTCTTCCCAAAACTGAAAATTTTTCTTGGTGGATGAAGATTCACTTAAACAAAGAATTGATAGACAGAGTTAACAACTATTTTACAGACCTGGATGAAACTCATTTTTGAGATGGGATCAAGGCATTGGAACATCACTGAACCAATTGCATTGATCTACAAGGAACTACATTGAAAAATAAAAAAATGTTTCAGTGATGTAAGACTTTTTTTCTATTCCATTCTGAGAACTTTTCAAACCATCCTTGTACATAATGCATATGTTGGTGAAATGTGAAGCACTGACCTGTTTGAAGAGAGTATTTGGGCCAATGAAATATCATTTACTTTTCTTCAAAAAACTATCAGGTACTGAGGAGGGTTTGTAAGTTACAATCCATGTTTACTCCTTTTAAAAATCGAGACTGCTGTGTGATGATCTGTGTCCCAGCTATGAGGTATTTCATCGATCCTGTTCTTACTATCCACTGACAAATTATGGGTATGGGTATTGTGCTTATCATAAGTAAATAATTTGCATAGTCTGGAATGACTTCTTCAGACAAGGATGGTAATTTCCAGGCTGATGGTGTTACAGTTATCACTAACAGATCTTTTCAAATATAATTTGAGAAACATACAAATAAGTGTTGTCATCTTTCTCCTGCTTGCCCAATCATGCAACCTGAAGATTTATGCTCTGCCATTAATTAGAACAGAAAATCAACTACAATTTTCCTATCAGTTATTGCTGATCAATAGAATCTTCTCGGACTTCCAGCAATGTAGGTGGTTAAAATCCCAAGAGCTATCAATCAAGCTCTTATCAACCATTGTCAGTTGGTAAATAACTGCCAGTTCACCATGGCCTTCCTGTTACGTAGCTGTGATGCAGGCTGTGATGTCACTGGTGCTCTCTTCCTTGCCAATTGTGGTAATGTTTTCATCCCACATACATTAACCTGCTTCAACCTCATGTTTGCTGGCTCCCAGACTGTGTTGAGCTGCAAAATTCCTTCCTTATTGAAAGTGTTTCCAGATATTTTTATTTCTATAACTTCTTTTGTAACGCTATCCCAAAACCCCTTTGTCCTTATAAGACAGATGTTTCACTTAATAGAATTCGGTGTCAATTTTCCAAAGCGTATTTTGTCACAGATGGTTTTTTAGGATAGCATAGGTGTAAGCACCTCTCGTATTCTGTCTGACATTGCTCCATAGTGTGTACTGTTTGGCCAATGTAGCAGCCACACTAACATGGTATCTTGTACACTCCAACACAGTCCTCACAAGCTGTTGTATTTTTGCTGGGAGCCTGAATACTGATGAAACATTGTGTCTCTTTAGGGGCTGTCTAATCTTTCCCAACACTGTGCCACAGAAAAGCAAAAACACAAGTTTCTTGCTTTCTACTTCTCCTGCACATCTCATCAGAAATAGCCTATGATACATGGCAGTGATTGTAGCCATTTTCCCGGAGACTCTTTGGAGATGGCTTAGCTCAATTCTGTTGGCAGAATTTCAGTGTCTGAGATGATGTAAGAATGATAGACAAGTGTGTTCAGAACAGAACATTTTCCATGCTGGATGGGGTGGCTGAGAGCATACAGCTACCTATCCATGTGTGTATGTTTCCTGTAGACAATGTGGCTAATGTGCCCACTGGAAGATGAGGATTCAAGGAAGGGCAGTGCACCATCTATCTCTATTTACATTGTGATCCTAATGTGGCTGTGAATGCTGTTTAAGTGTTCTAAGAATTCTCCAAGTTTTTCACATCTGTGAGGCCAGATGATAAAGGTTTCTTAGCTGGAGCCATGTCCAGTTTCATTCTTTCAAATGTCTCTGTCATTTAATGTATCATACATTTTGAGATCTTTAGATGATTGCTATGTCTCTTTACAGTGCAGATGGTTTTAGTACATTGTTCAAACTAATATGTAAATAACACCTCATAGGAGGAACTTCAATTACTATAAAAACAAAAAATTTCAGTACAAGTTTCTTGAGGAACATGATTATTGTAATATATAGGGAGCACATTGTAAATTATTGTCATGACTTGGCTTTTAAGAGATGGCCAACATATACAATCACTGCTAGATTGACAAGAGTACAGAACAAGCTGTTACTACTACTGTGTACAACATCATCTATAACTACATCTACATACATACACCACAAGCTGTCATACAGTACATGGCAGAGAGTACATTGTACCACTTGCAAACAGAGGAGGAAAAAACATCTATCTATATGCCTTCGTATGAGCTCTAATTCTCTAATTTATCTTCGTGGTCCTTACGGAAAATGTAGATTGGCTGAAGTAGAATTGTTCTGAAGTCAGCTTCAAATGGCAATTTTCTGAATTTTCTCAGTAGCATTCCTTGAAAAGAACATCACTTTCCCTCCAGGGATTCCCATTTGAGTTCTCTGTAATACTTTTGATCAAACATACTGGTAACAAATCCAGCAGCCTTCCTCTGATTTGCTTCAATGTCTACCTTTAATCTGACATGGTGGGGATCCCGAACACTGGAGCAGGACTCAAGAGTGGGTCACACAAGTGTTTTATTTGCAGTCTCCATTACAGATGAACCACACTTTCCTAAAACTCTACCAGTAAACCAAAGTCGACCATTTGCCTTCCCCACTACAGTCCTTACATACTCATTCCATTTCATAACACTTGCCAAGTTACACCTAGATATTTAATTGACCTGTCCTACTAATTAATTGACCTGTCCTACTGATACTGTATTCTAACATTACAGGATTGTTTTTCCTAATAGTTTGCATTAACTTACATTTTTCTATATTTAGAGCTAGGTGCAATTCATCACACCAACTAAACATTTTTTCTAAGTCATCTTGTATACTCCCACAGTTGCTCAATGATGACACTTTCTAATACATCACAGAATCATCAGCGAACAGATGCAGATTGCTGATCACATCTACATCTACATCTACATCCATACTCCGCAAGCCACCTGACGGTGTGTGGCGGAGGGTACCTGGAGTACCTCTATCGGTTCTCCTTTCTATTCCAGTCTCATATTGTTCATGGAAAGAAGCATTGTCGGTATGCCTCTGTGTGGGCTCTAATCTCTCTGATTTTATCCTCATGGTCTCTTCTCGAGATATACGTAGGAGGGAGCAATATACTGCTTGACTCTTCGGTGAAGGTATGTTCTCGAAACTTTGACAAAAGCCCGTACCGAGCTACTGAGCGTCTCTCCTGCAGAGTCTTCCACTGGAGTTTATCTATCATCTCCGTAACGCTTTCACGATTACTAAATGATCCTGTAACGAAGTGCGCTGCTCTCCGTTGGATCTTCTCTATATCTTCTATCAACCCTATCTGGTACGGACCCCACACTGCTGAGCAGTATTCAAGCAGTGGGCGAACAAGCATACTGTAACCTACTCCCTTTGTTTTCGGATTGCATTTCCTTAGGATTCTTCCAATGAATCTCAGTCTGGCATCTGCTTTACCGACGATCAACGTTATATGATCATTCCATTTTAAATCACTCCTAATGCGTACTCCCAGATAATTTATGGTATTAACTGCTTCCAGTTGCTGACCTGCTATTTTCTAGCTAAATGATAAAGGCTCTATCTTTCTGTGTATTCGCAGCACATTACACTTGTCTACATTGAGATTCAATTGCCATTCCCTGCACCATGCGTCAATTCGCTGCAGATCCTCCTGCATTTCAGTACAATTTTCCATTGTTACAACCTCTCGATACACCACAGCATCATCTGCAAAAAGCCTCAGTGAACTTCCGATGTCATCCACCAGGTCATTTATGTATATTGTGAATAGCAATGGTCCTATGACACTCCCCTGCGACACACCTGAAATCACTCTTACTTCGGAGGACTTCTCTCCATTGAGAATGACATGCTGTGTCCTGTTATCTAGGAACTCCTCAATCCAATCACACAATTGGTCTGATAGTCCATATGCTCTTACTTTGTTCATTAAACGACTGTGGGGAACTGTATCGAACACCTTGCGGAAGTCAAGAAACACGGCATCTACCTGTGAACCCGTGTCTATGGCCCTCTGAGTCTCGTGGACGAATAGCACGAGCTGGGTTTCACATGACTGTCTTTTTCGAAACCCATGCTGATTCCTACAGAGTAGATTTCTAGTCTCCAGAAAAGTCATTATACTCTAACACAATATGTGTTCCAAAATTCTACAACTGTTCGACGTTAGAGATATAGGTCTATAGTTCTGCACATCTGTTCGACGTCCCTTCTTGAAAACGGGGATGACCTGTGCCCTTTTCCAATCCTTTGGAACGCTACGCTCGTCTAGAGACCTACGGTATACCGCTGCAAGAAGGGGGGCAAGTTCCTTCGCGTTCTCTGTGTAAAATTGAACTGGTATCCCATTAGGTCCTGAGGCCTTTCCTCTTTTGAGCGATTTTAATTGTTTCTCTATCCCTCTGTCGTCTATTTCAATATCTACCATTTTGTCATCTGTGCGACAATCTAGAGAAGGAACTACAGTGCAATCTTCCTCTGTGAAACAACTTTGGAAAAAGACATTTAGTATTTCGGCCTTTAGTCTGTCATCCTCTGTTTCAGTACCATTTTGGTCACAGAGTGTCTGGACATTTTGTTTTGATCCACCTACCGCTTTGACATCAGACCAAAATTTCTTAGGATTTTCTGCCAAGTCAGTACATAGAACTTTACTTTCGAATTCATTGAACGCCCCTCACATAGACCTCCTCACACTACATTTCGCTTCGCGTAATTTTTGTTTGTCTGCAAGGCTTTGGCTATGTTTATGTTTGCTGTGAAGTTCCCTTTGCTTCCGCAGCAGCTTTCTAACTCGGTTGTTGTACCACGGTGGCTCTTTTCCATCTCTTACAATCTTGCTTGGCATATACTCATCTAACGCATTATGTACGACGGTTTTGAACTTTGTCCACTGATCCTCAACACTACCTGTACTTGAGACAAAACTTTTGTGTTGGGCCAACAGGTTCTCTGAAATCTGCTTTTTGTCACTTTTTCTAAACAGAAAAATCTTCCTACCCTTTTTAATATTTCTATTTACGGCTGAAATCATCGATGCCGTAACCGCTTTATGATCGCTGATTCCCTGTTCTGCGTTAACTTTTTCAAACAGTTCGGGTCTGTTTGTCACCAGAAGGTCTAAGATGTTATCGCCACGAGTCGGTTCTCTGTTTAACTGCTCAAGGTAGTTTTCAGATAAAGCACTTAAAAAAATTTCACTGGATTCTTTGTCCCTGCCACCCGTTATGAACGTCTGAGTCTCCCAGTCTACATCCGGCAAATTAAAATCTCCACCCAGAACTATAACATGGTGGGGAAATCTACTCGAAATATTTTCCAAATTATCCTTCAGGTGCTTAGCCACAACAGCTGCTGAGCCAGGGGGCCTATAGAGACATCCAATTACCATGTCTGAGCCTGCTTTAACCGTGACCTTCACCCAAATCATTTCACATTTCGGATCTCCGTCAATTTCCTTTGATACTATTGCACTTCTTATCGCTATAAACACACCTCCCCCCTCACTGTCCAGCCTGTCTCTGCGGTATACATTCCAATCTGAGTTTAGGATTTCATTACTGTTTACGTCTGGTTTCAGCCAACTTTCTGTCCCTAGTACTATATGGGCGTTGTGACCGTTTATTAATGAGAGCAGTTCTGGGACCTTTCTGTAGACGCTCCTGCAGTTTTCTATTAGCACATTAATATTGTTATTCCCTGTTGCATTTTGCCTACTCCTACCTCGCCGCATCTCAGGAGGCGTCTTGTCGGGCCTAGGGAGGGGATTCTCTATCCTAAAAAACCCCCATGTGCACTCCACACGTACTCCGCTACCCTTGTAGCCGCTTCCGGCGTGTAGTGCATGCCTGACCTATTCAGGGGGACCCTACCTTTCTCCACCCGATAGCGGAGGTCGAGAAATTTGCACCCCAGATCTCCGCAGAATCGTCTGAGCCTCTGGTTTAAGCCTTCCACTCGGCTCCAAACCAGAGGACCACGATTGGTTCTGGGAACAATACTACAAATAGTTAGCTCTGATTTCACCCCGCGTGCGAGGTTTTCCGCCTTCACCAATTCCGCCAACAGCCTGTACGAACTGAGGATGACCTCTGAACCCAGACGGCAGGAGTCATTGGTGCCAACATGAGCAACAATTTGCAGTCGGGTGCACCCAGTGCTCTCTATCGCCGCCGGTAGGGCCTCCTCCACATCTCGGATGAGACCCCCCAGCAAGCAGACAGAGTGAACACTGGCCTTCTTCCCCGACCTTCCCGCTATTTCCCTAAGGGGCTCCATCACCCGCCTAACGTTGGAGCTCCCAATAACTAATAAATCCCTCCCCCTGTGTGCCTGCTCGGACCTTGCTGAAGGAGCAGCCACATGTCCACTCACAGGCAGAGCGGGCGATGCCACACGGCCAGCCGCCACATTGACCCTCCGCCTCGTGCGCCGCGAACGCCGCTGAACCCGCCACTCCCCTTGGGGAGTCTGTCAGATAATTTATGTATGTAGAGACTAACAAAGGTTGTTTCACACTTCCCTGGGGCACCTGTGTTCATCCCCTTGTCTCTAATGAATACTCGCCATAAGGACATTGTTTTGGTCCATATTACTTAAGAACTCTTTGAGCCACTGACATATCAGGGAACTTATTCTGTACTCTCGTACCTTCATTAACAATCTAAAGTGGTTTTCAGAAATGAAGGGATGTGTAATCTGTCTGTTGCCTTTTACCCATAGTTCACAGAATATTGTGGGAGAAAAGAATAAGCTGAGTTTTGTGTGAACATTTCATTCCAAAACCATGCTAATGTGTGGACAGGAGCTTTATTTTCACAAAGAACTTTATTATGTGCAAACTAAGTATATGTTCAAGAATTCTGCGGCAAATTGATGCTAAGGATATTGGTCTGTAATTTTGCGAGTCAGTTCTCTTACTCTTCTTGTATACAGGAATTCATGTGCACTTTTTTTTCCATTTGCTTGGGACTTTGTGCTGGGTGAAAGATTCATGATAAATGCAAGCTAAGTAAGAGGCCAATACCACAGAGCACTCTTTGTAAAAGTGACTTGGGATTCCATCCAGACCTGGCAGTGTATTTGTTTTCAAGTCTTCCAGTTGCTGCTCTATGCGAGGAATCCCTATTACTTCATCTGCGATATGAGTGTTTGTGCAATGGTGAAACAACAGTGTGTTAGTATGATCCTCTTGTGTGAAGGTTTCCTTAAATTTGAAATTTGAAACCTTAGTTTCCCTATGCTGTCTTCTATTGCCATACCAAATTGGTCAACAAGTGAGTGGCTAGAAGCCTTCAACCTACTTAGTGATTTTACATAGAACCAGAACTTTCTCATGTTCATGGCTAGGTCCTTTGCTAAGGTATGATGGCGGTAGTTGTATGCATCATGCATCGATCTTTTACAAATGCAGAAACCTCTCGTAACTTTTACCTGTCATCATTTGCATGTTCTCTTCTGAGCCAAGAGTGCAACAGCTTCCTCAGCATTTTCCAAATTTTGTTATTGAACCATGGTGGATATTTTCATTTTTAATCCACTCACATACTTCTCCAGAGCACGAGTTATGATCTATTTAAATTTCATCCACAATTCCTCTTCTTCCATCTTATTGGATATACATGATCTCCATTTATTGTCTAAGTAGTATGTTAACAACTTAAAATATACTTTCCTAGCCTTCTTGATTCATTTACTAATCCCTGTCACAATAGACTGATACTGTTGATAAGGCCAGATCTTTTTGTAGCTACAAGGCAGGTTTTAGAAATTATGTTCAAGTACTTCATACAACTGCCTGTCGGTACCCGTGCAATGAATCCACAGATGTCCCAGTCTATACTCGCTAGATTAAAGTTGCCTTTACCGCCAGAGGTTTGCGTCCTCCCTCAGGCATGGGTGTATGTGTTGTTCTTAGCATAAGTTAGTTTATGTAGTGTGTAAGTCTAGGGTCTGATGACCTCAGAAGTTTGGTCCCTTAAGAATTCACACACATTTGAAAGTTACCTCTAACTAATGTTACATGTTATGGGTATTTCAGAACTGTTGAGTATAGACTTTCTTTGAGTGACTCTAAAACTAAGGGCAAAATCAGGTGGCTGGTAAAATATCAAACTATTAACTTGATTTCACCTAGACCTGTTATACACTTCCAGGTAACTTCACAGTCACACTGCAAATCAGCCTCATTGGATACAATATTTTTGTCAACTACAATGTATAAGCCCCCTCCTATGGTGTCTAATCTGACTTTCCAATACAATTTCCATAAGTTGCTAAGTACTTCTGAGCTTTCTATTTTGGATTTCAACCAGCCCTTGGTCCTGAAACCAATTTGAATGTGACAGATTTCCTGCTGTTAGTGTATAGGCTGTGCTCAGCTGTCAAGCCAATCTGCAGTATGAGGAGGTGGCAGTCACCTCAGGAAAAAAGATAAGCATGTCTACTGCATATACATTGTGAAGGACTCCATTGCATTGGAACAAATTTCAGATCATAGCATGTTTGTGAATGGTGGTGCACAATGTTCTGTGCAGAGAAGTCTGTCAAATTGTGGATCACTACAATCAGTTCGACTATAAGTTTCACTTGAATAATAATTTTTAAAAAATCATATTATTGCACATAACACACTATACAACCTAGGTGGTGAACAACCTCACATAGGATCTGCCAGCCAATAATTTAATAGGATCATATATATTTATTTACCCCATTAAGGTTATACAAAACCTAACCTTCTAGGGACTAAAGTGATTGGCTCAGTAGATATAAAACATGCTTAGGCCAATTTTTTCCACTCACAAATTAATATGTACCATATTTCCAGACCTTGGTAAACATAACCCGCTGATGATATCACAGACAGATTGAAACATGTTTGGGCAATAGGGAGAGTTTATTGTTTATGTTATCATGCAGACCCCAATACCAATAAATAACTGTTATTCTTGCATACTTGTCTGATGCCTTGGTGATGAATTAATCTCAGAGGAAAGAGATACAGCCGGCTGCTGGTGGCCGATCGGTTCTAGGTGCTTCAGTCTGGAACCGCGCGACCGTTACGGTCGCAGGTTCGAATCCTGCCTTGGGCATGGTTGTGTGTGATATCCTTAGGTTAGTTAGGTTTAAGTGGTTCTAGGGGACTGATGACCTGAGATGTTAAGTCCCATAGTGCTCAGAACCATTTGAACCAATTTGAAAGAGATACAGCATCCAGTAAGGTATTCTCCACCTGGCACAATGCTGCAACATCAGCTGGAAATTCACAGTAGTCCTCCATGGTACAGAGGACAGCTTTGATGTGAATGCAAGGAAATTAGAAATAATGTTAGCAGTTTGTGTATCAAAGGGAAAAAAGATACAGCCATTTCCAATTTTACAACAGTTGGAGTTATAAATAACTATTACTGTTGAAGAAACAATTTGAATCTCCTTAAAAAGATGAATTGGAGACCAATACAATTGAAAGTTTACATTGGCTGATGCCAAACAGAGTACTGTAGTACACCAGAGACAGCAAGATTTCCTGCAGATCACCCCACCTGGGTCACAGCCATTTCAGTGCCTGTCCACTGAATGCACTCTGTCTATTGATGCTTCCTTCAAAACCACCTCACTCTCCAGTTCTCCAAGTCTCCATCTGGCTATTTTACCATTTGTGCATGTTGAAAATCTTTTGTTTGGATCATGTAAGCAATTTATTTAACGTTTGTCAGTCCCAAACAAATTTTCTTTTATCTACTGAAGAAATTTGTAGTTCTGGACATTGTGCTACTGAGTTAGAGTTGTGCACTTACAGCTGTTAGAGGGTATCAAAGAAAGGATCTGTAGCTCAGATATTAATATTGTTAAGGCTCTACAGATGATCTATCAGATTTAAGTGTAAAGAATTGATGTATATGTACTTGGAAGTCTGTCTGACCTCTTATAGCTCTGTAGGATGTTTGTGACCATGTGACAAATTGCTTTGCCTTTTTAGAAATACCAATTTCCTCTGGGAAATTAGTTGCTTTGCAGGATGCAAATTCTCTGCATAGTTGTGTGGCAATCATAACCAAGAAAGTAGCTGTGTTTACCACAACAGTGAGTGGTGAGCAGCCCAAAATACAGACAGAAAAACTTTCAGTAGATTGTGAACTTGTGTTAATTTCCCAGTAGTTGTTTGTCTCATATGATACATGAATGGCAGCCCTGTTAATTTTGGAATTCATGACAGAAAACAGGCCTTTGAAAATAAGGGGAAGCATAGTTATAATATTGCTATCTATACTGAGAATTTGTGCAGTGATGCACCTATGTTTTTGTACGTCGAGTGACCAGCTATATCTTTCAAAGCTGTATACACATCACAATTCACTCTACTGTCAATTTAGCCACACACTAGCAATTTTGGTGATACGGGGTGTATACGACCCGGGACAACCGGGAGATGTGGGACTAACCCGGGAATTTTTTAGAATTCCAGGATACTTTTTTTTTAGTTTTCAGTTAAATTTTTGTAATTTTGACTGGGATGAAATAATACTTTAACAAAGGACTGCAGCAACAAAACATGAACGAGAGAAAAAACTAAAATAAAACTTAAGTTGCAAAGGAAATGCGCCATGTACACAACAAAACACAGTGGTCATACAAGCGACTGCCAGTAGCAAAATCTGTCAAAGGCTTTAGGAAGACTCTGCAATGCTTCATAACAACAAATTCCCTCCAATGAGCATGACGTCACAACTGTTTACATTAGATTCGTATGAGAAGTTGTGAGCGAGTCCATGCGCATGCGCAGTTGACTCGCGCATGCACCTTCTCCCTCTTCTGGCTACAAAAGTGTGGCTGTTAGTTGTATAAGCAAGCAGCAAGATGCTACCCGGAAAAATTTTGCTGGCTCGCGCAAGCTACCATATTCACTGGGACCAAACCAGGGTATCTGCCCCAGGCAGCAATTTCAGTCAAGCATTAATCGCCTTGCAGAACAATGAAGATATTTTTGTCGGTTTGCTAAAGAAATTCGGCTTTATTAATCTTTTCCACTGAAGTAGTCAATTTATTTGAAACAAAGTGTTTAATTCCACACTCTCCAAAATACTGTGCTAAAGTGTTGCCGTTTTCTTGGTCATTTGTACCTAATTTCCCTGATTTGTCATGAAAATTTAAACTGGGTGGTTCGCAACCTTTCAGGTGTCTTTTGAAACATTGGTAGTAGTCTCTAGATTTGTTTTGGATGAAGTACACCTGTATTTGTTGAAGGGATAGTCTTTCATACAGTCTCTTTTCGTTTCTGATTGTATAGGAGGACATTTTTCTACCTTCTCTGAACCTTTCCAGGTTGTTTTGTGTCGGATTCGATTTCAATTTTTGCCATAGCTTTTGTCTGTTTTCCAAAGCTTCATTGCACTTTTCATTCCATCAGATATTCTTGTGTTTAGTTTTGGTTGGAAGAGATTCTTCTGCTGCTTTAGACTCTTTTATATACATTCAGTTTTGATTCTTTTTTTACACAAGCTTTTACTTTTATAATCTGACATAGATGGTCAGACAGTCCCAGATTTTTAACAAGTACATCACAGTTTTATCTGCCTACATGGTCAATGGTAGATGATGAATGTGTGGTTATTCTTGTTGCGCAGTTGACTGCCAGAATTACGAAGGATACTTATAAATGTGGTACTGGTGTTGTCTGTTTTATCTGTATTTATGTTAAAGTCCCCACACAAAAGGATATTATGTTTCAGAGACAATGCTAGTTCTAGGCTTTGTGTAAGTTTTGAAAAGAACATCTCTAAATTACGACAGGGAGAATTATATACACATAATGTAGTTAGTTTCTTGGGCATATTCATAGCTACTATCTGTATTTCTGACACTTCAAAGTCTTTGTCTACACTTATCATGATAATATCATTTCTGACTTTAAATTCAATACTGTTCTTAACATAAATACCTGATCCTCCACCTTTCATTGTGTTTCTGCAATAAGAAAATGCTTGGACATATGAGGGTAAATTAATATATAAGATTTCACTTTCTTTTCACCAGTGCTGTGTAATAGAGATAACAGTGCTGTCTAAGTTTTGTAATTTCACTTCCAGCTGTTGCACTTTGTTTTTTACACACTTCAAGGCATTATGAGCACTGTCCTTTAACAAAGCACAACAATCATTTTTATATTCTGAATGGAGCAAAAGATCACGATTCTCACCCACAAAACACTTTTTATTTTGATTTTTTAAGGGTGTCTTCACTTTAGCCCAATCCAGTATTCTGATTACAGTTCTTTCTCCAACTGTAGTGGTGGATCTTCAGCATCTCAATTAGATAAAACACAAGACAGTGTTTGAAGAAAATGGTCACAAGAATGATACATGCCATTGTGTATACCTCACATATACAAGTGCTATGTGTGCAGGCAACCAGTCAGACAGTTTTTTAATCTTTCATGTCATCTGATGACGTGCAGTGTCCTTTGTATTCTACCAATCAGTGGGATTCTAAACTCTTAAATCTTCTGTCATTTTAGGCTATAATAATTACTGTTGATATTAAATGTGGGAGTTGCTTACAATGATGTTACTCAGATATGTAAACCCATGGAACTGAAGTGCACTCCTGATCTCATACTCAAAGACTATATCGATTGAGAGAAATCAAATCTAATGATGTCAGAGAAGAAAGTGTCAAATGAGCTGTTTAACCCATTGCCAAGAAGTGGAAGTGGAATTACCTATATGAAGACACAAAAACTGTGTTTATATCTAACAAATATACCTTGCTTTTAAGTACCAAATAAATGTTATAATTGAAAATTCATTGATTTTCCTTCTTCACTACTATTTATCAGTACTCTAGGAAATGGATTACTGTTTTCTGTTAAGAGCATTATTTTCTCTAAAGGAGCAAATATTTTCAATTTACTGCAAATTCATGCCATTGCAACAATTAAATAAATGTAATTCAGCACACAGGCTTGTAATTCATCATTTTTATTTATTCATTCATCCAGTTAATCTCTACAGATTGTAGGATGTCATTTGCTTCATGTCACACACACACTCGCGCACACAAACACAGCAGTATTAGCTTTTGAAAATTCTTGTCTGTCGTACTTCACATGGTTTAAGAATTCTGTCACTGAATAGAAGCAGTGATCTAATAAGAATGCCCTTGGAGATTTGTGAAACAGAGAAAATGAAGAAATAACTTTAATTTTATGTGGCAGACTATTGCACATTTGTATTGCACTGATTGTACTAGAGGTTTTAAAGGCTGTTTTCCTTACTAACTGAACATGGAGTTTGTTTTTTTGCCTAGCATTGTTTGTATACATTACAGTTTTTATTTATCTCTTTCATATTTTTCCTTACATATTTACAATATTCTAGAATAAAAAGACAGGGGAAAGGGAGGATGGTTGACTTGGAAGAGGGGCCTACATCACTCAGTTTACATGGTGCATTGCTCTTGCAGCTCTTTTTTTGGGTCTGGAAGATGATTAAGCTATCAACTGTGCTACCCCAGAATATGATTCCATACTGTAGAATACTGTGGAACTGGCAAAAATATACAATTACAACAATGTGGAAGCTTGCTTAGTGTGCAAGTAAGCGTAGGCTGTAGTATACTTATTTCAGTGTTGTATTCATTTTTGTTATATGTGTCTGCCATTTAAAATCATTTTGAAGCCATATGCCTAAAAATTTTGTTTCCAGTGAGGGTGTAATTCCACTGTTGTTTATTCTCACAGAAGTGTTGCAGGCTTCCGCTTTAAAATAGAAATTAAGCACAGTTGTATTGGAAGCGTTTATTATTAGTTTATTTCCTCCAAACCAGTCATTTAGCTGGTCTGTAGCTTTATTTATGTTTTCTTGTAGCTCTGTTTGTGTTTCCCCTGTAAGAAGGATGCTTGTGTCATCTGCAAACAAAATATTTAGTTCGGATTCTATGCCACATGTAGGTGATTTATATGTAGAAGAAAAGGAATAGGCCCGAGAATGGATCCTTGAGGGACTCGAGTTTTAATTATTTCTGCATAAAAAAAAAAAAGTCTTCTAGTGCTATTATTTTAGTTCATATATTATTACTACTTTTTGTTTCCGAATTGTCAGGTATAAGGAGAACCATTTTAATGCGGTACCCATAAAGCCATACTTTTGGAGTCTTTCCAACAGAATTCTGTGGTTCAAAATGTCAAAAGCTTTGCTCAGGACTAAAAACATATCAGCAGCATTTTGTTTATTATGCAGTATGTCTAGAGCATTTTGTAAGAAATTGTAGATGGAACTGGTCGTAGATTTATTTTTCCGAAAACCATGTTGGGCATCAGCAAGGATTAGTCTGTCATACATGATCTTTCAATGAGTTTGGCAAAAACTGACAATAATGAGACTGGTCTATAGTTTTGTAAATTTGCTTTGTCACCTTTGTTATAAATAATGATCACTTTGGTAATTTTAAGACAGTGAGTGAGGAAAGGTTCCAGTTGAGAAAGATGAGTTGATTATCTCTGCAAGTAGTGTTGCAATGTTTATAATACATTCCTTTATTATGAAATCTGGAATACTATCAATTCCTCAGGACAGTTTCCTGAGGATTTTTGCCATGTGAATGATTTCATTTGGGAATGTGTCATAGAGATATATTGAGTTGAGGCAAGAATTTAATTTATTCTGTTGGTTAATTGGACTATCTTTCTTATTATTAATTATTAGGTTTATTTTATCGTCTTCATAGTACTGCAAGAAGAGATTTTCAATCTGCTGTGGCTCAGTTATTCTCTTATTATCACAGTTCAGTGTGACATTTTCCTTCTACTATTTCCTTCCTGTTTTATTACTTTTCAGATTGTTTGGTTTTTATTTTCTGACTCTTACATAAACTTATCATTTGCCATTATTTTTGCCTGACATATGAGTTTTTTTACACCTGAATAATTTGAGGAGAGGGGATATGTTGTGTTTTTTTCTGTAACTGAGCAATTTTCTTTTTGTATATATATATATATATATATATATATATATATATATATATATATATAATTAAAAAGAAAGATGATGAGACTTACCAAACAAAAGCGCTGGCAGGTCGATAGACACACAAACAAACACAAACATACACACAAAAATCTAGCTTTCGCAACCAACGGTTGCCTCGTCAGGAAACAGGGAAGGAGAAGGGAAGACAAAAGGATATGGGTTCTAAGGGAGAGGGTAAGGAGTCATTCCAATCCCGGGAGCGGAAAGACTTACCTTGGGGGGAAAAAAGGACAGGTATACACTCGCACACACACACATCCATCCGCATATACACAGACACAACCTTGTTACATAAACTTATTATTTGCCATTATTTTTGCCTGACATATGAGTTTTTTTACACCTGAATAATTTGAGGAGAGGGGATATGTTGTGTTTTTTTCTGTAACTGAGCAATTTTTCTTTTTATATATATATATATATATATATATATATATATATATATATATATATATAATTAAAAAGAAAGATGATGAGACTTACCAAACAAAAGCGCTGGCAGGTCGATAGACACACAAACAAACACAAACATACACAAGCTTGTGTCTGTGTATATGCGGATGGATGTGTGTGTGTGCGAGTGTATACCTGTCCTTTTTTCCCCCCAAGGTAAGTCTTTCCGCTCCCGGGATTGGAATGACTCCTTACCCTCTCCCTTAGAACCCATATCCTTTTGTCTTCCCTTCTCCTTCCCTCTTTCCTGACGAGGCAACCGTTGGTTGCGAAAGCTAGATTTTTGTGTGTATGTTTGTGTTTGTTTGTGTGTCTATCGACCTGCCAGCGCTTTTGTTTGGTAAGTCTCATCATCTTTCTTTTTAATTATATTTTTCCCACGTGGAATGTTTCCCTCTATTATATATATATAATATATATATATATATATATATATATATAAAGAAAGATGATGAGACTTACCACACAAAAGCGCTGGCAGGTCGATAGACACACAAACAAACACAAACATACACACAAAAATCTAGCTTTCGCAACCAACGGTTGCCTCGTCAGGAAAGAGGGAAGGAGAAGGAAAGACAAAAGGATATGGGTTTTAAGGGAGAGGGTAAGGAGTCATTCCAATCCCGGGAGCGGAAAGACTTACCTTAGGGGGAAAAAAGGACAGGTATACACTCGCACACACACACATATCCATCCGCATATACACAGTCCCGGAAAGTATCCTGTCACAAGTGGGGCACTTTTGGGGTTCTTCTGTGGAAGGTTCCGGGTTTGAGGAGATCAGATTCTGAATGTGGCTCTCCAGCAGGGATACGACTTCCTCAAATCCTGCCCTGAAATGAGATCCATCCTTCATGAAATCCTCCCCACTCCACCAAGAGTGTCTTTCCGTCGTCCACCTAACCTTCGCAACCTCTTAGTTCATTCCTATGAAATCCCCAAACCACCTTCCGTACCCTCTGGCTCCTACCCCTGTAACCGCCCCCGGTGTAAAACCTGTCCCATGCACCCTCCCACCACCACCTATTCCAGTCCTGTAACCCGGAAGGTGTACACAATCAAAGGCAGAGCCACGTGTGAAAGCACCCACGTGATTTACCAACTGACCTGCCTACACTGTGAAGCGTTCTATGTGGGAATGACCAGCAACAAACTGTCCATTCGCATGAATGGACACAGGCAGACAGTGTTTGTTGGTAATGAGGATCACCCTGTGGCTAAACATGCCTTGGTGCACGGCCAGCACATCTTGGCACAGTGTTACACCATCCGGGTTATCTGGATACTTCCCACTAACACCAACCTGTCAGAACTCCGGAGATGGGAACTTGCCCTTCAGCATATCCTCTCTTCTCGCTATCCGCCAGGCCTCAATCTCCACTAATTTCTAATTTCAATTTGCCGGCGCTCATACCTCACCTGTCTTTCAACATCATCTTTGCCTCTGTACATCCGCCCCGACTGACATCTCTGCCCAAACTCTTTGCCTTTACAAATGTCTGCTTGTGTCTGTGTATATGCGGATGGATATGTGTGTGTGTGTGTGTGTGTGTGTGTGTGTGTGTGTGTGCGCGAGTGTATACCTGTCCTTTTTTCCCCCTAAGGTAAGTCTTTCTGCTCCCGGGATTGGAATGACTCCTTACCCTCTCCCTTAAAACCCAAATCCTTTTGTCTTTCCCTCTCCTTCCCTCTTTCCTGACGAGGCAACCGTTGGTTGCGAAAGCTAGAATTTTGTGTGTATGTTTGTGTTTGTTTGTGTGTCTATCGACCTGCCAGCGATTTTTTTTGGTAAGTTTCATCATCTTTCTTTTTAGATATATATATATATATATATATATATATATATATATATATATATATATATATATATATAGGGTGTCCCAGCTATCTTGTCCACCCAAAATATCTCTGGAACAATAACAGCTCTTGGAAAACAACTTTCACCGGTATCAATGTAGGGCTGGGGCCCATGAATGTACATATTTGGAAACATTCTAAAACGAAAGCATATGTGTCTTTTAACACAAACTTATGTTTTTTTTAAATGGACCTCTTATATTTTTTCTTCAGCAATCCATAGCATGACAAAGCAGATACACAATGGCGTTGATTGCATCGCAATATTCCCATTACATCCCGAGATATTATGACGCGAAGTTGACACTTGAAACACCCGACATGCGCTGCTAGCGCACGTCCTGAGGCTCAGGCATGAACCCCATGCTGCCCATAATCGTGATGTAATTGACATGTGTAATCACACCTCCATACTTCTCAAGAGGTCCGAGTCAAATAATACCGTCTGCTGCCATCAACTCTCATAAGCACATAATGGTTTCCCTCTTGCACGTTTTACGTATCTACATACACAATATGAACCAGTCAGGTTGTCTTATTTATCCTGCACACCCAAAATAAGGTTTATGTGATGTGTTATATGACCCATTGTGCCTGTCGCGCAGGGCCTGGCTCTACCTAGTCAAGTGTCCAACGTAGTTCCCACTGCTGCCACAGTTACCACTTTGCCTTGTTTATGATTTGCGACCCATGCAAACTCCTGTACTCCACCGTCCTAGAACACGCACAGATGAACGTGCTGAAGTTGCTGTGCTCGCTACCATAGCTGTGAATCCTCAAATCAGCACACGTCAAATTGAATGTGAAGTTGGTGTGTTGAAATCAAGTGCACAGCGTATTCTTAAACGTCATAAATTTCATCCTTACCATGTTCATTTACACCAGGATCTTCATGGAAATGACTTCCGCAATAGGGTAACATTTTGTTGGTGGGCTCAGCAAAAACTTCTGACTAATCCAAATTTTTTTGCAGATGTTCTCTTTACCGACGAGGCATCATTCTCCAACAAAGGAATTGTCAATATGAGGAATATGCATTATTGGTCCGCAGACAATCCAAAATGGCTCCATCAGGTAGAGCATCAACGTCCGTGGAAAGTTAATCTTTGGTGTGGGATTATTGGAGATACCATTATCGGATCTTTCTTTATAAATGGCAGACAATACTCCAGATTTATACGACACAATCTTTCTGTTCTCTTGGACACCGTACCTCTGATTCGGAGAATGGTCATGTGGTGTCAGCATGATGGATGCCCTGCACATAACGCCTTACGAGCACGACTTCTGAGCCGTAAGTTCCCTGGTAGGTGGATCGGATGAGGTGACCCAGTTAGGTGGCCTGCTCGATCTCCGGACCTTACACCGCTGGATTATTTTCTTTGGGGAGCAGTGAAGGATGCTGTTTACCAACATGAACCAACAACACCAGAGGACATGAAGCAACGCATTATTGATGCTTGTACAACCATCAAAGAGGAAACAGTAGCACGAAGTAGGGCATCCTTCATCCGCAGAGTGACCCTATGTATGCAAGCCAATGGGCATCACTTTGAGAATGAGATGTGAATGCTATGTTTAGTATGTAGTGCTGGTATCACAGTGGAAGTTTCTACAAAGGGCCATTTTACCCAGTGATGTTAAGAAACATTTGTTTGCAACAATTCGTCATTTAACGCATTAGATAATCATAACATTGATAATTATATGATAATAAAACTATTTGGTTAAACATGTTTACATTCATCTTCTATGTCCTACCTGAACTTTCCAAATCAAAACATTTTTACCTAAACAACAGTAAAACTTTTAGTCCACTTGCTCATTTCACTAAAACCATCAACATGAATTTTACTATTAAGAGTGAATGATTAACTGTCACTTGTGCTACATCTACAGTAAAGTAAAGTTTTAACGTTGAACGGCATTACCTTTTTAGTAATGGATTAACGATAAGCAAAGTTAACTTTGTGACTAATGTTGCGGTACACAGATATGTTACAGAACCGCATCACCCCTAGCCTATGGGATAAATACCTGCTGGAATGTATGACGTTAATGCAGGATGGCAGCAGACCGTATTATTCGTTTCGGACCTCTTGATAAGTATGGAAGTGTGATTGCGCATGTCAATCACATCGCGAATACGGGCAGCATGGGGTTCACGCCTGAGCCTCAGGACGTGCGCTAGCAGCGCATGTCGGGTGTTTCAAGTGTCAACTTCGCGTCTTAATATCTCGGGATGTAATGGGAATATTGCGATGCAATCAACGCCATTGTGTATGTGCTTCCAGAAATATTTTGGGTGGACAAGCAGACCTTATTATTCGTTTCGGACCTCTTGATAAGTATGGAAGTGTGATTGCGCATGTCAATCACATCGCGAATACGGGCAGCATGGGGTTCACGCCTGAGCCTCAGGACATGCGCTAGCAGCACATGTCGGGTGTTTCAAGTGTCAACTTCGCGTCTTAATATCTCGGGATGTAATGGGAATATTGCGATGCAATCAACGCCATTGTGTATGTGCTTTGTCATGCTATGGATTGCTGAAGAAAAAATATAGGAGGTCCATTTAAAAAAAAAACATAAGGTTGTGTTAAAAAACACATATGATTTCGTTTTAGAATGTTTCCAAATATGTACATTCATGGGCCCCAGCCCTACATTGATACCGGTGAAAGTTGTTTTCCAAGAGCTGTTATTGTTCCAGAAATATTTTGGGTGGACAAGATAGCTGGGACACCCTGTATATCACAGTTTTCCTCCTGCTTTTCTCCCCTGTCCATTACAGAACAGTTGTGACACAATGGACCTTGACTAGTGCTTATGTCAAATTTTTCAAGGTAGTAGTGAAGACTCACTGAAAAATGCTGGTTTGTGCAACCCAACTACATACCAGTACATCATATGAGAATATGGTTGTGATCTCTCAGGTTTCCTCATTGTGATTGATTAATGGCTTGCTTCTGGATGTTCTGCCAAGTTATTGTTTCCAGTTTATGCACAATATTTTGACAAATTGCCCAGCTGTATTCTTCAGATGTTGTGAATATTACTGTTATGTGCACTCACTGCCTGGACTACAACCAGACAGTGAACTGTTGTTGATCTCAAGCCGCTATTTATAGCTGAGTTCAATCCCACTGCTGTTTACACCCTTTTATGCTTTTATGTTTCAAAGAGCTTGAACTATTATTCTGTGAATTGCTGATTTTTTCAGTATTTTCCTGCTCTGCTGGATGTGACGGTTTGTGAGATTTCAGTAAATTGAGTGCCTGACAGCAGTCATTTGTAGCTTTAGGATATGGATTTCATGGTCAGTTTTGATGTAGTTTAACTCTTCACATGAGCTCCACTTTCTAATCCCTTGGAACTAACCATGGGAAACTTTAATCCTTGTTTCACAGAACTTAGTATTTACATTTTGACATAATCCTTTTTCCTCAACAGAAAATATTATGAATTAAAGAGTACCTTGGTAATGGGTAATGTGTTATCATCCTTTATGGTTATGGTGAACCTTTGAATCAAAGGCACTAGAATTCACCAAGCTGAAACCAACATGTTTGTGAATAACCATTTGTCTCATAATGTACATAATCTAAATCATTTTATTCAGATACAGGAGACAAGTCAAAATTGCGATAAAATTTCATCTTAAACAAAGAACAGCTGATGTTAACAAACAGCATCATAATGATAATACAGTTTTTTATATATACATACAAAAACTCGTAACACTTCATTACTCCTTGCTCTATCATCTCTTCCTCTGTGTATTTATTTGTTAAATAGTAGCATTTCTCCAACAGAGTCCCCTGTAGCCTCATTTTAAAAATTTCTGGCTTCATATTAAATATGTTTTTGCCCATTAACTTGTTATATATTGTCATCCCCATATAACTGTGGAGTCTATGCACATAATTTCAACTGGTGCATGGGTAGCATAAAATTATTTTCATTTGTTGTGTTATATGTGTTTAAACTGATTCTCCTCAAATAATTTTTGTCTGCTGTGTAGGAAGACTATGATTTTATAAATGTATATGGAGTGAACAGTTAAGATTTGTAGTTTCTGAAAAAAATGGGTGACAAAACTGTTTGCTGTGTAGAGCATACATATCGGACAATTTTCTTTTGCAGTTTCAGTATTCGAGGTACACTACTTGAACTTCCCTGGAAGATTGTCCCATATCTAATGACAGATTCAGAATAACTATGATAAGCAAATTTTTGTGTACTCAAGTCACTGGAATTTGCTAGCATTTGCATCAAAAATGCTAAACTGCTTAGTTTATTTGAGAGGAAGTCAATATGTGAAATCCATCTCAAGTTCTTGTCTACATTTAGTCCCAGGAATTTGACCATGTCAACTTCTTTCATAAGTTGATTGTTATGTTGTATTTTAAGATCCACGCATTTTGAAGGTTTGGTTTTGAAATGTACCATATGGGTTTTTGCAATGTTCAGTATCAACCCATTTAATTGAAACTACTTCTCTAAAGTATCCAGTGTGCTTATGATGGAGCTCAGAATTTGTTCTGCATCATCACCTTCATAATAACAGAAGTATCATCTGCAAACAGAACTGATGTGGGATTTATATTTATTGTTAAGTCATTTATGTAGAATAGGAACAGGATTGGCCCAAAATTGAGCCTTGAGGCACACCTTGTGATACTGTACTCCATTTAGAATAACAATTCACTTCATCTGAGGTGATGGTTACACTTTGTTTTCTGTTGTGTAAGTATGAAGTTAGCCAATTTAGAGTATTGTCCTTAATCCTGTATTTGTGTAATTTGTAGATAAGCAAGTTTGTAGCAGTACATGGACAACATGTGTCTGGTGTGGCCATATGGAGCAAAAGAGCTTCAAGAACATTTAAACACTGCCATCCATAACATAAAATTCATAATGGAACTTCAAAAATGGGTCAACTATCTTTCCTCAATGTGTTAGTTAATAGAATAATGTATGGATGCCTGACTCATAGTGTACATTGAAAATGTACTCATATTAAACTCTGTCTCCATTCCTCAACGCATTACCATCTGTAATAAAGAAATTTGGTGTTAAAGACTTGTATATAGGGCTCAGATACTTTTGGACAAGGATAACTTTGCCAAAGAATGGTGACACTTTCGAATAGTATTTTGAAGGAATGGGTACTCAGGTCATCAAACTGGATGGGCAATACTATCAAAATTCAAGAATGCCTGACAAAGGGGATGAGACTGAGACTGAGGAAGAGAAGCTAAAAATTGCTTATCTGCTTTATGCTTGCCCAATATCAGGAAAGGTCATTATACTCCTATAGAAGTATGGTATCCAGAGTATTTTGCTCTCTTCTTCTGAGAGAAGAAGTATTCTTAGTTATGTTAAAGGTGATCTGTGTCTCCAAAAGATAGGTTTGTACCATATACCATTAAAATGTGACCTGTCTTCATGAAGCCTACTACAGAATAGTTGAGGAGAGATGCAAGAAACATCAGCAACACATCTGACTAAAACAACCAAGCTGAACTGGACGCTGCCTCAAATATGATCATTAAATGAAATGCAATGAGATCAATTTTTTGGTGCAAACTGTCAAGTTTCTGAGACAAGGAGTATATTGAAATACTCATGTCAGAAAACCTAATAAACAGGGATGGAGATTCCAATTTTAATAACATTTGGAGTCTTTCTAATTTAGTACAATCTGACTGGCCATTTCATCCATCAGAGTAGAAAAACCCTGAGAGCCTTTGTGTTTCATGGAGTATCAGAGCAAGTAAACTGGTGTGAAGAAAGTTAGATTAAAAAGTTTACACAGCAATAATGAATCTGTACCAGAACAACTTCTCGTTTAATCATCGGAATCATTATATGCAGGTCATTACTTACCTTCAACAGACAAAATTCCAGATGATGCAAGTAGGAACACAAACAAATTAATAAAATTATTCCTAGCTTTTGGAACTTGTGGAGGAACGAATTATTGATTGTGGAAGATTGCAAAGCAGGTGCAGGTCCCTCTCAAACTGGCGTCCAAGTGACTGACCATTCCTTTTCAACCATTGTCAACCTGTCCCTCTTTCCTGCCCTAAGAAGGCATATATTAGTTCTGAAAGAGGAATAGCTTTTATACTTTGTAGTGTTGCTACGTACAGTATTTGGAATTTTGTCTCTTGACGGTAAGTTCTGTCCCTTTCTAATTTGGCAGTTTTCTCAGTAGAATTTTCCTTTTGATGTCATTGTATACAGTCAAAAACTTTTGAGTTTAAGTAGAATGGACAGGAAGAAAGAAATATGGATTATTTATTTACTGATTTTGTGTATTTGGTAGTGTTTCATGAAGGTGTCACAAAATTAAGAGTTTTATATAAATTTCGTGAACTTTTATTTTATGTAGTGTGACTATCAACAAATCTGTTACACCATCTGCTGGGAATCTTTTGTTTGGGAATTTAAATGACTGAATAAAATGTTTAGGGTACAATTTTTTTTTATTTTTAAATACTCCTATCTCTCTATCATAGCTCTTTAGATACATTTTGAGGTAGCCATCAAGACATTTTGCTGTTTATCATTTGTTATGAAATTTCTTAAAAGGAAATTAAGTATATTTTTTCTTTTCTTTTGTGGCAATATTTACTTCTTCTGTATTTTTATTTATACTGCTCTTCCTCTTCTACTAACAACTGCGCATTTGTAGCTGATGAGGATTACCTATATGCAAGTAAGTTAGGCTACATCTGAGGCACATCTCCTTTCACTCACATCATCATAATAGCACTAAAGAAATCACACCTTCCTACTACTTTCTGTGAAGGATTTGTGTATAATTTTTCAGAAGTCATATTTATATTGAAAAGTTTATTCATCTGCATATATCAGTAGTAATTATTGTACTGGGTGCAATAATATGAACCTCCTACTCAGTGCAATGATTTTTATTTCTATTATTTGCATTGAATTTCTATAGTGTTTTCAAAATTTGTTATCATTTGTAAGGCATCAGCACAGTTACCCTACTCGTACACACCTAAAATTCAAAAGCATGTCACCTGCAGATAGAGCAGCTGCTGAACTTAATTAGTACTTAAAGCACTAATGCAACCTGAAATTGATTATCTGTTCCTCATGTTTATGATATTTATCTTTAATGACAAGAAGCTGCACTGCAATTTATTGTCAGTATTTAAAAATAGCAATTTCCCTATGCTTATAAAATTGTAGCTTTTTGTGCAATTTCTCAAAATAATTTCCTTTATAGCAGAAGAATTCTAAAATGTGTTGCACCATGTAGTGATTGGCATGATTGTTAGCATGTTTTCTGTTTAGTATTTTCCCCTCTGAATGGCATGTATGTTGATGACTATTGTTAGAATATGAAATGAAACTTGTCTGTATGTTTTGTATTAAAAAATGTTTTATTATAGTTCAATCTGTGATTTAACTTCTGTAATTTCTCCTTTACTTAAAAACTGATTCACAATTACAGTGCACAGTTCAAGAGGTGAACTATGAAGGTCTCAGTGTGCAAAATTAGTATCCAGTTATCTTGCTGCAAGAGCTGTTGCAACAGCCCTCACATACATGAAATACATCTCTCTAGTGTTGTATGTGCATGTCCAATGTGGCCACTGATGATACTTTTATATTAGCTGAAGCAGAGGACTTTAAGCTACTGGCAATTACATCCCTCCATGGCTCAGCTCTTGATCTGTGGACTGTATGGTAGCTTCATTTTGCTTCCATTCCATTCTGTACTTGTAAGAGAAATAATGCAGTATCCTAACATCAATATCATGAGTAACATATCTGTGTACCTCACATGCTTATCAATTACTGCATTATATATGCCAGTGAAGAAGTAGGTCTACTATTCCTAGTCAAGAACTAGAATTTATTATTATTTCAGTTCATATATCTTACTTTAAAATTTTTGAGATTGCATTATATGTATTTTGTATAGACCCATAGTGCCATTCAGAGCTTTTTATTTTTGTATCAGGACATAATGTAACAGTTTAATAATTGTTATGCTTTCAATGACCAGTCTCATGTTATTCAAATCAAACCTATTGTATGTGTCTCTGAAACACTTAAAATTGAAAACTGTCTCTTAGTGGGTGTCATGTCCTGATAGATTTTGCTTTGCCTTTTAGTCAGTGATGTAGATCATTAAGTCCACAATATCTCATATGGAGTGAAGGGTGAATCTGTTTGGGCATTTAAGTCGGGAGTTTGTGGTTTCTTCTTGCAGATGAGCACCACCCTCCCCCTACGTTCACGCCACCTGAGTTGCCAAAGAAGGTGCACATACGAGGTATTTGCTAAATCAGAAACAAAAGCACATTAAAAGAAAATATATGAAACAGTGTAAATCTTTCTGAAATTAACAGAGCAGCAACGATTGTGGACGGCTGTTGTCAAGATAATAATGTTAATTACAATAATACTGATGATAATATTGTCAACAAGTAGATGATAAGAAAATGGTGCAACTTTTTCCCTGACAGATACTTGTGGCAGTCATATTCATCTACTGACGTGTAGCTGCTGCTTCAGTGTCTGAAGTGTTGATTGAACCTCAAAAGACATTGTAGTCGCCCAAAATCTGAGCTGAACTGTGCTGAACTTCCTATTCATGAGCTCGTAGTGCATAATAATTTCATAGTAAAGCAGCAGTGACTATTTCAACAGTAGTTCCCCACTATTCACTCGTAGATACAGCTTCCAAGAACTTCAGTATGCATTTTTTCCAGAAGGTTGCTGTTTGGTAACTTCTTGTTGTAATAAACATTTTTTGTATGTTCCACTGCATGCTTTATACATTCTAGTGTAACTGCATACTGTATCATAATATGAATGTAACAAAAGGATTTTAGAGCTTCAAAAAATTTATTTGCAACCATTATCAGCTGAGTATCTGTCAGAGTAGAAAATCTGTAGTCACTGTCCACAGGGAAGAACTGTTGTTTTGTAACTAATCTCAGAAGCATTGTTCTTGTATAATATGAAGCAATTTCTTGACATTTATTTTTTGCAGTTACAGCATGTAGCATGTTATGAAGCAGAGCACTGTGAAAGAATTATCAGTTATTAAAGTGCTACATGCCTCATAAATTTGCCATTCTGTGTAGCATCTGTAAGTAACTTCCTCTATATTTTTATCAGCATATGGTGCTCCTTGCCTTGATAAACTATGCACTTATAGTTCAGTTTCCTATTTTCATGAATTACTTGGTTTTTGTCTCAATTATGTTCCCATAAACTACCATATAGTGTTTATTTTGTTTAGCACTCTTTATGTTAAATCCAGTGCCTCATCCACTTGCATCACTGTATCTTTTTTATGTGTTTAGCGTCTTTTCCCAACAGAAACAAAGTCACTGATTTTGATGGTATGTATTTCATTTTCCTCTGGATTTCAAATATTTCTCCTTGTTGTCAAAAACTGTAATTTTGTATGTAAATTGTGTCACACTCTTTACTTGTCAATTTGATCAAGATTTGCTATCTACTTAAACCCTCATGTGTAATTTAGGAAAGGTTTTCTTACAGGAATAACACCTCATAGGCAATTTTAGTTATTTATTTTCTTGTTGACATTTAGTTTTGAGACTTGGAACAACTTCATCAATGGAGCTTCCATTCCTTATTGTGTATTTCTTCATGGTACATCAGTATTTTCTCTCTAGTCTCGGTGAAGTCCTATGAGACAGACTTGAAAAAAGTATTGAATTCTTAAAGGAAGTATCCTCATTGTTACCAGAATTGGAATAACAATAATATTTATAATGTCAGTGACAAGGAGACCACTTCGGAGCTCATTTGTAGAAAGCTCAGCTACATTTTGAGTCCTCTTTAACTCTTTCACTGTTTCCCATCTCTCACCTTGTGGATGTTGAGGAGTAGACATGGTGAATTCTTTACTGGGAAGTGTAATTAAAGTAACATAAAAATAACAGATGTTTCATATACATTATCAGGCTAAAAAAGGATGAAAACTTTTGAAAGGTTAAAAAAACTTTTAAAAGTTCACTCATCATGATTTAAAACTTAGTAAACATCATTCGTTGTCAGTCCATAAAATGTATGCCTAAATAGGGTGTCAATTGTCAACTTGGCTCCACTGAGACAGAGGTTTTATTGATTGACACTGAATGATGTTTTACAAGTTTTAAATTGTCATGAGTGAACTTTCAAAAGTTTTTGTGCTTTGTAGCTGGATAATTTGCAACAAATGGCTGTCATTATTATGTCACTTTAACATTAACTACATATCTGATGATGGCAGTAACCAAACAATATTTTAAATCTAATAGGCTGTATAAAAATATAATGAAATTGCATAGATGAAAAATCCACTCACAAAGCAGCAGCAGGAGAACACACATATAAAGGTATTTAAAAATTTCAACCTCTCAGAGCCAGTGGCTCTTTCTTCTGGCAGAGGGGTTGAATGGGAAGGAAGAGCAGTGAAGGAAAAGGACTAGTGAGGTTTAGAAAAAGAAGTAAAGTTCAGAAATTTGCCCAGAACCCCAGGTCAGGAGAGACTTACCTGGCGGGATGAGAAGGAAAGAGTGATTGTTGGGGACTGCAATGGAAAAGATTTGAAAACCTGAGAACTTGAAGGTGAAAGGTAGAGTAATATGCAAGACAGACATTACTGTCAAAACAACTTAACACAGCTGAAAGTTAAGTCCATTTTATGTGAGAGAGGTGGGAAAGGCGGGAGGGTTGCAAGGAAAAATAGATAGTTCAGAAAATGGAAGGTATAGAAAACTAAAAGAGGGTGAAGAAAGCAATTGCTACTGTGAAGAAATGCTGAAACCAAATAAATTATTGTAAATTATGGTCAAGTGAGTGACGATAACTAAGGCCATGTTGTTATGCCAGTTCTCATCTGCAGAGTTTTGAGGAACTGTTGTCAGGGGGAAGAATGCAGATGGCTCATGTGATGATGAAGTAGGCACCAAGATCACAGCTGTCATTTTGCAGGCTTAGTTGGCTTAGAGGACAATACCACCAAAGGATACATGAGGGGCAAATAAGTGCAGGATTTTGTAGGAGATAAGTCTGGTGGAGTGGAAATTGGCAGATGAAGCTTATTAGTCAGTTAAGAGCAATAAATTGCTGTATTTGCAACTGTATAAGAGGTTGGTGTAGAGCGGGAGTAACTCCCAGGCACAAGTAAGTTTCAAGAATTGTAAGACCTTTGTTTTGATATTACAAAAGCATGTGTTCAGCATGAATGAATGTGTGATGGGATTCATCACGGCAAAAGAGGAGGGTGTGAAGTGTTGGAGATGGTGGATGGCAAGAAAGAACAAACAGAGGCTGGAAAAAGATAGAAAAATGCAAGAAAAGCAAGGTAAAAGAGTAGAAATATCAAACAAATATTGCGAGAACAGATGCAATGAGCTGGCAAGAATTTCCTACCAGAAAAGTGATCTGTATGATGGAAAAAAATTTGATTGGGGAAAAATGATCAATTGGGAAAGTCAGGGCTGAAAGAGGAAGTCATTAGAGAAAATGTAATCCACTGTGTTTGGCAAATAACGTAATGCAGGAGATGGCAGTAAAAGTTGATCAGAAACTTATGTCTAAAAACAAACAGAGGCTGGAAAAAGATAGAAAAATGCAAGAAAAGTAAGGTAAAAGATTAGAAGAATCAAACAAAACATGAAAGAATTGCATGTAAGTGAGGTAAACGCTGTAACTGGCAAAACATATATTATCAAAGAAGAGCCATTTGTCAAACAACATGTCATGTATCAGCTGTTACGTGCACACTGTCTGGCCTTTCACATTAGCGTGACTACCATCAATTTATCAGTTAGGATGACTGAGTGTGGGTAAAGGGTGTATACTGGCAATACATAATATCCTTTTTCAGAGTATGCATTGCAGCATGACAGTTGTGACCTTGGTACCTGTGTCACCGCATGTGCCATATTTATGCTTCCCCCGTCACCAGTTTCTCATGACTCGGCAGATGGGAACTGGCATAACAACATGGCCTTGGGTCTCACCACCCATCTATCCTTTATTCACTGAAATTTCTTCAGCCTCACCATTTCTTCACAGTAACTATTCCTGTCTTCATTCCCTGTTAGTTTTCTATATCTTCCATTTTCTGACCTGTCTATGTTTCCTCTTATCCTCCCCTCCTCTACCCCTCCCCTTTCTCTCTTCTCTCATAGAAAATAGACTTAACTTTCAGCTGTTGTTAACATGTTTCAGCAGTAATGTCTGTTTTGTGTATTACACCTTTAAGCTGTCAGGTTTTCAAATCTCTGGTGCAGTACCCAATGACTAGTCTTTCCTTCTTATCCGATCCCGTAAGTCTCCAACTCTTCCCACTTCCTAAACAGCACCAGTTCTTTTCCTTCACCACTCATCCTTCCCCTTCATCCATTCTGCCAAAAAGAAGAGCCACTGGCTCCGAAAACTTGCAAATTTTAAATTCCTTTATATGTGTGTTCTCATGCCACCATTTGGTGAGTAGCATTTTTATCTGTCCAGCTACATTATATTTCCAAAATCTGATTAATTTTGAGGCTGTATAAAAATGAATTCTTTGTTGTTTGTTCTCTGTGAATTCCTATATCATTCATCTGATTGTGATGAAACTTTAGTGAGTTTTGTGTATGTGCCTGTGGAGATTTCTGTATGAGTAACAACCGCCTATGACCAATACGGTTGGGTTTAGGAGGGGGTGACGTAGAAACTGAAATCAGAAATGTCTGGATCAGTGTCAATCAAATTCTGTATATATGTGATTCATTTTTTGCACAACTTTTCTTGGAAAAATACTTTGGGATAATATACCTCACAAACACCTCTAGGGCTGGAGGTGAGAAGATGTGATATATACAGATATTTGATAATGGCATACCTAAGTATCAAACATGTAGTTTCCATTGTCACTTGTCTTATTGGTGATAGTCACTTTATCATTTCACCCCTAGAACAGATCTGAAGGTGGTCATTTGTAATGTCTGAAGGATAATCTACCAAAATTGGCACATGTGTCACTTGCTGTGTGGAAAAATTTACTGTGGGGCTAAGATATTCATATTATTGCTGACGGTGGGGATTCAGTGAGAATGGATGATATGTAGAAACCTCAAAAAATATTCTGTTTGTATTGCTGTCCTGTAATTGGTTGACTTGGAATCTGTTAAAAGTAGAGAGTAATTTTTTTTTTCTTATCTGCGTTGTTCAATCACATTGTGAGAATGAGCACTACAGTGATCCAATAATTTTGCCAGCACGTTTTGGGGCTAAAGATCATGTGATATGGGTTAATACCATAGATGCATTTGAAGTACTTGCCTTTTTTGGAGAAAGACGTATCTTCAGAATTCATATGAAACTGTAGGATGTAGTTCACTGGAAATACAAATGAAATATGTGTGTGTTTGTCTTAGACATAATGAGATTTTAAATTATGTGGTCACATTTTTAAATTCGTTTGAGTTTTCTGGTGTGCCACAACACTGATTCTCACTCAGAAATGTGGACCAATAATTTTTCTGCACAGCATTAATCCACCATGATTGTGTAATGTAACCATGCTCGCTGTCAAAAATCTAATGCTAAACCTCTTCAAAGTGACAATTCTGAATGGCAAGTCAGAAGGAGAAGACATTCTGAGTTCATGTATTCCATCATTCCCACCAACATGCCAATTGATTTCAAGTTACTGCAGTTCCCCATTTACCTGGTGTTGTCAATGACAGTCAACAGTGTACTGGATCAGTTGCTTCAAGTGCGTAGATTAAATCTGGAAAATCCATGGTTTTCACATAGTCAGTTATATGTTGGATGCTTATGAGTGTTACAGCTGAAAAATTTATTTGTTTTTGCAGAAGAAAGAAAGAGCACAAATGTTGTATTTCCCATAGCACTTGCATTACTTTTTTTCGAACTTAATTTGACATACAAAATATCATTATCTAACAAAGAGATAGAGGGGCTGGCCAGTACTTACCTCAGCTCAGTACAGCCGATAGATACACATAAAACAGAACCGAAAATTTACATTCCTAGCTTTCGGAACAAATGTTCCTTCATCAGGGAGGAGAGAGGGGAAAGAAAGGGAAGAAGGGAAAGGAGATTCAGTTACTCACAACCCAGGCTATGAAGCAACAGGGAAAGGAAAATAGGGAGGGTAGCAAGGATGGAGGCATGGTTGTCAGAGGGAAGCCAAAGATATTCTACTGTAAGTACTGTGCCAGCTTCAAACCAAAGAGGATGCATACAGAAGTAAAGAGGTATATAGTATAAAGATAAACACAACTATGTAGGATGAAAAGATGCGTGAATGGCTAAAGAGGAAAGGGAAAGAGGAGAAGACTGAAGAGTAAATGGGAGTGAGGTTGTTTAACGTAGGTTTAGTCCAGGGGGATGGCGGGATGAAAGGATGTGTTGGAGTGCAAGTTCCCATCTCCGCAGTTCAGAGGGACTGGTGTTGGGTGGGAGAAGCCAAATGGCACATACGGTGTAGCAGGTTCCTAGGTCCCTAGAATTATGCTGGAGGGCATGCTCCGCTACTGGGTATTGGGCATCTCCTAGGCGGACAGTTCGTCTGTGTCCGTTCATGCGCTCAGCCAGTTTAGTTGTTGTCATGCCGATGTAAAAGGCTGTGCAGTGCAGGCATGTCAGTTGATAAATGACGTGTGTAGTTTCACACGTGGCCCTGCCTTGAATTGTGTATGTTTTACCAGTAGCGGGGCTGGAGTAGGTGGTTGTGGGGGGATGCATGGGGCAGGTTTTGCAGCGGGGTCGGTTACAGGGGTAGGAACCGCTGGGTAGAGAAGGTAGTCTGGGAATATTGTAGGGTTTAACAAGGATGTTACGGAGGTTAGGGGGGCGACGAAAGGCAACTCTGGGTGGTGTGGGGAGAATTTTGTCAAGGGATGATCTCATTTCAGGGGTTGACTTGAGAAAGTCATATCCCTGGCGGAGTAATTTGTTGATGTTTTCGAGGCCAGGATAATATTGGGTGACAAGGGGGATGCTTCTGGGTGGTCTGGGGGTAGGAACATTGTTGTTGGACGGGGAGGAATGTATTGCTCGGGAGATCTGTTTGTGGACAAGGTCTGCAGGATAGTTGCGGGAGAGGAAAGCGCTGGTCAGGTTATTGGTGTAATTGTTGAGGGATTCATCACTGGAGCAGATGCGTTTGCCACGAATACCTAGGCTGTAGGGAAGGGAGCGTTTGATGTGGAATGGATGGCAGCTATCGAAGTGAAGGTACTGTTGTTTGTTTGTGGGTTTGATATGGACAGAGGTGTGGATGTGAGCTTCAACAAGATGAAGGTCAACATCCAGGAAGGTGGCTTGGGTTTTGGAGAAGGACCAGGTGAAATTCAGATTCGAAAAGGAGTTGAGGTTATGGAGGAAATTAAGGAGTGTTTCTTCACCATGAGTCCAGACCACAAAGATGTCATCTATAAACCTATACCAGGCCAGGGGAAGCAGCTGTTGGGTCTTCAGGAAAGCCTCCTCCATGCGGCCCATGAAGAGGTTGGCATAGGACGGAGCCATCCTGGTTCCCATGGCCGTTCCCCTGATTTGTTTGTAGGTCTGGCCTTCAAAAGTGAAGTAGTTATGGGTGAGGATGAAGTTGGTAAGTGTGATAAGGAACGAGGTTTTTGGAAGATCTTCGGGTGGCCGTTGGGAGAGGTAGTGCTCAAGGGCAGAGAGCCCATGGGTATGTGGGATGTTTGTGTAAAGGGATGTAGCATCTATGGTGACAAGAAAGGTTTCAGGTGGGAGAGGAGTGGGAATGGATTTGAGGCGTTCTAGGAAGTGGTTTGTGTCTTTGATGTAGGATGGGAGTCTGCGGGTGATAGGTTGGAGGTGCTGGTCTACCAGAGCTGAGATACGTTCGGTTGGGGCTTTGAAGCCTGCTACAATGGGACGGCCAGGATGGTTCTCTTTGTGGATTTTGGGTAACAGGTAGAAGGTAGGGGTACGTGGCTCAGGTGGAATGAGTAAGTCTATGGAAGCTGTTGTGAGGCCTTGTGAGGGACCTTGGATTTTTAGGATTTTTTGCAGCTCAGTCTGGATGGAGGGAATGGGATCCTGGGTAACAGCTTTGTAGGTTGAGGTGTCGGAGAGTTGACGCAGTCCTTCTGCCACATACTCCACACGGTCAAGTACGACAGTTGTGGAGCCTTTATCCGCCGGGAGGATGACAATAGAGCGGTCTATTTTCAGCTCCTTAATGGCACGGGATTCAGCTGGGGTGATGTTGGGGGTTGTCGGGATGTTCTTCAAGAAGGACTGGGAGGCAACACTGGATGTGAGGAATTCCTGAAATGTCTGCAAGGGATGGTTTTGGGGGAGGGGAGGAGGATCCCTCTGGGAAGGCAGTCGGAACTGTTCTAGACAGGGTTCAACACTGGGTCTAGTATTTGGGGGCTGTGTTTGGGTAGTGAAGTGATATTTCCAGTTGAGGTTCCGGGTGAATGAGAGGAGATCTTAAACCAGGGCAGTGTGGTTGAATTTAGGCGTGGGGCTAAAGGTTAAGCCTTTTGATAGAACAGATGTCTCTGGAGGAGAGAGGGATCTGGATGAGAGGTTTAGGACTGAATTGGGACTAGTGATATGTGGCATTTGACTGTGGTTATAGTTGAGATTTGGTCTGTGTGGGGTATGTGCTGGGATGGGGAGATTGAGTAGGGTGGCTAGGCTAGGTTTGTTGGCTATGAGAGGGGTTTGTTGAAGGTTCTGTTGTGCTTGGTGTTTGTGAGGGATAGGGAGAGGGACCCCACTTCTTAGGTGTTGCACTAGCACTGTGGATAGTTTTTTCAGGTGGTGTGTGGCATGGAACTCAAGTTTGCAGCTGGCTTCTAGGATGATGTTCCTGAGTGTGTTCTCCAAGCAAGGGTTTGAGAGGTGAAGGACTTTGAAGAGAGATAGGAGCTGTTGGGAGTGGTGGTTACATGAAGTAGTGTAGAGATTCAGGACAAGCTGGGTAAGGGCTAAGGATTGAAGGTTCTGGAAGTCCAGGAGAGACTGGTGGAAGGAGGAATTGCACCCGGAGATGGGAACTTTTAAGGTAAGCCCTTTAGGGATAATTCCAAAGGTTAAGCAGGACCGGAGGAAAAGTATGTGGGATTGCAGTTTGGCTACGGTGAATGCATGTTTCCGGAATGAATGTAAATAATGTGGTATAGGATTAGGGTACATAGTGGGTAACTGGTGGGTAGGGAAATTAAATAACTAAAGTTGAAATAGTAATCATAAGAAGGAATAAAACGGGGAGGGAAGGACGAGAAAGAAAGAAAGAAATTGTGTTGGTAATGTTCAATACCAAAGGAAGACCACTAAATAAGAAAAATACGGAAAAAGTTGACCAGACAAAGCAAGTATGTCCAGATCAGGGGAAAAGAACACAAGTTGCTCGAAAACAGAGATAGGGAGTGGCGAAAAAAGATCGCGCGTGCCGCAAAAGCGATCGCGCGTGCCGCAAAAAAGATCGCGCGTGCCGCAAAAAAGATCGCGCGTGCCGCAAAAAAGATCGCGAGTGCCGCAAAAGAGATCGCGGGTGGCGCGGAAATGTCCCAAAAAATTTTCTTGTGGCAGAGAAAGATAGCCAATGGCACAAAAATATCGCCAGCGACAAGAAATCGACGGGAATGGATGATACTGGTAGGTGTGGAAGAGATTGTTGGCAGTGATTGTTGGCTGGGAAACAGCGAATAACGAACGTTAAAACTATGGAATGTTGAATAAATAAATAAAAAAGAGGACTATAAACGGAACAAGATAATAGGAGGAAGATGAAACTAGCACAGTTGGTGACGAAAATATTTATTTATGTATATACAAAACACTGAAGAAGAGAAAGTGTTAAGATGACAGACGTAAGTGATAGCTAACAAAAGGGACAAAACAATGAAGGATGTGGACCATATAGGTGATCTAAACGATTAATGGAAAATCTCATATAAAGATGTGAAACAAATACTAACAAAGAGATAGAGGGGCTGGCCAGTACTTACCTCAGCTCAGTACAGCCGATAGATACACATAAAACAGAACCGAAAATTTACATTCCTAGCTTTCGGAACAAATGTTCCTTCATCAGGGAGGAGAGAGGGGAAAGAAAGGGAAGAAGGGAAAGGAGATTCAGTTACTCACAACCCAGGCTATGAAGCAACAGGGAAAGGAAAATAGGGAGGGTAGCAAGGATGGAGGCATGGTTGTCAGAGGGAAGCCAAAGATATTCTACTGTAAGTACTGTGCCAGCTTCAAACCAAAGAGGATGCATACAGAAGTAAAGAGGTATATAGTATAAAGATAAACACAACTATGTAGGATGAAAAGATGCGTGAATGGCTAAAGAGGAAAGGGAAAGAGGAGAAGACTGAAGAGTAAATGGGAGTGAGGTTGTTTAACGTAGGTTTAGTCCAGGGGGATGGCGGGATGAAAGGATGTGTTGGAGTGCAAGTTCCCATCTCCGCAGTTCAGAGGGACTGGTGTTGGGTGGGAGAAGCCAAATGGCACATACGGTGTAGCAGGTTCCTAGGTCCCTAGAATTATGCTGGAGGGCATGCTCCGCTACTGGGTATTGGGCATCTCCTAGGCGGACAGTTCGTCTGTGTCCGTTCATGCGCTCAGCCAGTTTAGTTGTTGTCATGCCGATGTAAAAGGCTGTGCAGTGCAGGCATGTCAGTTGATAAATGACGTGTGTCGTTTCACACGTGGCCCTGCCTTGAATTGTGTATGTTTTACCAGTAGCGGGGCTGGAGTAGGTGGTTGTGGGGGGATGCATGGGGCAGGTTTTGCAGCGGGGTCGGTTACAGGGGTAGGAACCGCTGGGTAGAGAAGGTAGTCTGGGAATATTGTAGGGTTTAACAAGGATGTTACGGAGGTTAGGGGGGCGACGAAAGGCAACTCTGGGTGGTGTGGGGAGAATTTTGTCAAGGGATGATCTCATTTCAGGGGTTGACTTGAGAAAGTCATATCCCTGGCGGAGTAATTTGTTGATGTTTTCGAGGCCAGGATAATATTGGGTGACAAGGGGGATGCTTCTGGGTGGTCTGGGGGTAGGAACATTGTTGTTGGACGGGGAGGAATGTATTGCTCGGGAGATCTGTTTGTGGACAAGGTCTGCAGGATAGTTGCGGGAGAGGAAAGCGCTGGTCAGGTTATTGGTGTAATTGTTGAGGGATTCATCACTGGAGCAGATGCGTTTGCCACGAATACCTAGGCTGTAGGGAAGGGAGCGTTTGATGTGGAATGGATGGCAGCTATCGAAGTGAAGGTACTGTTGTTTGTTTGTGGGTTTGATATGGACAGAGGTGTGGATGTGAGCTTCAACAAGATGAAGGTCAACATCCAGGAAGGTGGCTTGGGTTTTGGAGAAGGACCAGGTGAAATTCAGATTCGAAAAGGAGTTGAGGTTATGGAGGAAATTAAGGAGTGTTTCTTCACCATGAGTCCAGACCACAAAGATGTCATCTATAAACCTATACCAGGCCAGGGGAAGCAGCTGTTGGGTCTTCAGGAAAGCCTCCTCCATGCGGCCCATGAAGAGGTTGGCATAGGACGGAGCCATCCTGGTTCCCATGGCCGTTCCCCTGATTTGTTTGTAGGTCTGGCCTTCAAAAGTGAAGTAGTTATGGGTGAGGATGAAGTTGGTAAGTGTGATAAGGAACGAGGTTTTTGGAAGATCTTCGGGTGGCCGTTGGGAGAGGTAGTGCTCAAGGGCAGAGAGCCCATGGGTATGTGGGATGTTTGTGTAAAGGGATGTAGCATCTATGGTGACAAGAAAGGTTTCAGGTGGGAGAGGAGTGGGAATGGATTTGAGGCGTTCTAGGAAGTGGTTTGTGTCTTTGATGTAGGATGGGAGTCTGCGGGTGATAGGTTGGAGGTGCTGGTCTACCAGAGCTGAGATACGTTCGGTTGGGGCTTTGAAGCCTGCTACAATGGGACGGCCAGGATGGTTCTCTTTGTGGATTTTGGGTAACAGGTAGAAGGTAGGGGTACGTGGCTCAGGTGGAATGAGTAAGTCTATGGAAGCTGTTGTGAGGCCTTGTGAGGGACCTTGGATTTTTAGGATTTTTTGCAGCTCAGTCTGGATGGAGGGAATGGGATCCTGGGTAACAGCTTTGTAGGTTGAGGTGTCGGAGAGTTGACGCAGTCCTTCTGCCACATACTCCACACGGTCAAGTACGACAGTTGTGGAGCCTTTATCCGCCGGGAGGATGACAATAGAGCGGTCTATTTTCAGCTCCTTAATGGCACGGGATTCAGCTGGGGTGATGTTGGGGGTTGTCGGGATGTTCTTCAAGAAGGACTGGGAGGCAACACTGGATGTGAGGAATTCCTGAAATGTCTGCAAGGGATGGTTTTGGGGGAGGGGAGGAGGATCCCTCTGGGAAGGCAGTCGGAACTGTTCTAGACAGGGTTCAACACTGGGTCTAGTATTTGGGGGCTGTGTTTGGGTAGTGAAGTGATATTTCCAGTTGAGGTTCCGGGTGAATGAGAGGAGATCTTAAACCAGGGCAGTGTGGTTGAATTTAGGCGTGGGGCTAAAGGTTAAGCCTTTTGATAGAACAGATGTCTCTGGAGGAGAGAGGGATCTGGATGAGAGGTTTAGGACTGAATTGGGACTAGTGATATGTGGCATTTGACTGTGGTTATAGTTGAGATTTGGTCTGTGTGGGGTATGTGCTGGGATGGGGAGATTGAGTAGGGTGGCTAGGCTAGGTTTGTTGGCTATGAGAGGGGTTTGTTGAAGGTTCTGTTGTGCTTGGTGTTTGTGAGGGATAGGGAGAGGGACCCCACTTCTTAGGTGTTGCACTAGCACTGTGGATAGTTTTTTCAGGTGGTGTGTGGCATGGAACTCAAGTTTGCAGCTGGCTTCTAGGATGATGTTCCTGAGTGTGTTCTCCAAGCAAGGGTTTGAGAGGTGAAGGACTTTGAAGAGAGATAGGAGCTGTTGGGAGTGGTGGTTACATGAAGTAGTGTAGAGATTCAGGACAAGCTGGGTAAGGGCTAAGGATTGAAGGTTCTGGAAGTCCAGGAGAGACTGGTGGAAGGAGGAATTGCACCCGGAGATGGGAACTTTTAAGGTAAGCCCTTTAGGGATAATTCCAAAGGTTAAGCAGGACCGGAGGAAAAGTATGTGGGATTGCAGTTTGGCTACGGTGAATGCATGTTTCCGGAATGAATGTAAATAATGTGGTATAGGATTAGGGTACATAGTGGGTAACTGGTGGGTAGGGAAATTAAATAACTAAAGTTGAAATAGTAATCATAAGAAGGAATAAAACGGGGAGGGAAGGACGAGAAAGAAAGAAAGAAATTGTGTTGGTAATGTTCAATACCAAAGGAAGACCACTAAATAAGAAAAATACGGAAAAAGTTGACCAGACAAAGCAAGTATGTCCAGATCAGGGGAAAAGAACACAAGTTGCTCGAAAACAGAGATAGGGAGTGGCGAAAAAAGATCGCGCGTGCCGCAAAAGCGATCGCGCGTGCCGCAAAAAAGATCGCGCGTGCCGCAAAAAAGATCGCGCGTGCCGCAAAAAAGATCGCGAGTGCCGCAAAAGAGATCGCGGGTGGCGCGGAAATGTCCCAAAAAATTTTCTTGTGGCAGAGAAAGATAGCCAATGGCACAAAAATATCGCCAGCGACAAGAAATCGACGGGAATGGATGATACTGGTAGGTGTGGAAGAGATTGTTGGCTGGAAAACAGCGAATAACGAACGTTAAAACTATGGAATGTTGAATAAATAAATAAAAAAGAGGACTATAAACGGAACAAGATAATAGGAGGAAGATGAAACTAGCACAGTTGGTGACGAAAATATTTATGTATGTATATACAAAACACTGAAGAAGAGAAAGTATCTATCGGCTGTACTGAGCTGAGGTAAGTACTGGCCAGCCCCTCTATCTCTTTGTTAGTATTTGTTTCACATCTTTATATTTGTTTCACATCTTTATATGAGATTTTCCATTAATCGTTTAAAATATCATTATCATTTATTTTACACATGTCAGTGTGTCTGCTTCGTACATGTGTTTCCACTTAGAAATTAAAAAGTGCATTGCTGTGCATGTCAGACACAGGTAGCAATGCAATGTATTAAGTGATCTAGACAGGCTTATTCACAAAACATCAGCTTTTATCATGGACTCAGTCCAGAAGTTTATTTCCTTGATTAGTGCAGTAAGTCTGCAAGTGTCCATTACCATTGTTCAAGACATGTTCATTAAGAATAAGAGGCACAGTTTTTAAATGAAGTTTCTGGGTCACATTTTGATAGCAAGCTCTCTCTCCTTTGAGGGTCCCTCAAAGCACTGAATATCCTTAAGTTCCTTAGACACATTTCCTGTTTTATGAAGCCTTTGAGTGATTCCAACTGAATTACAGATGGCTGATGTGTGGATCAACAGTGTTTACAAATGTAAATATCATGAATATTATGTACCCAAGAATGGATTTAACTAGCCATTCTTTATGTTGTATATGATAAGCCACAAACATACATCTGACATTAAGTGTAAAATTTCTTGACTGATCCTCAGTCACCACCTTCCCATCTGTTTCCTCATTCCAATTTTGAAATGGTTGTCATAAATCACTTCCATCCCATGAAGTCATCTGGGATGCATGTGAAAGAAGACCTAAAGCCGACCACCACCTTGAATACCCAGAATTAATTGATTTTTATTGCAATGTAGGCAGAAGGTGTCAGGTGAATTCAGGGTTATAAACACAAAATCAAATAGGGATAATGCATGAGTAGGTCTAATAATGAATAAAAAAAATAGGAGTGCAGGTAAGCTACTACAAACAGCATAGGGAACGCATTATTGTGGCCAAGATAGACACGAAGCCCATACCTACTACAGTAGTACAAGTTTATATGCCCACTACCTCTGCAGATGATGAAGAAATTGATGAAATGTATGATGAGATAAAAGAAATTATTCAGGCAGTGAAGGCAGATGAAAATTTAATAGTCTTGGGTGACTGGAATTCGAGAGTGGAAAAAGGGAGAGAAGGAAACATAGTAGGTGAATATGGATTGGGGTAAGAAATGAAAGAGGAAGCCGCCTGGTAGAATTTTGCACAGAGCATAAATTAATCATAGCTAACACTTGGTTCAAGAATCATGAAAGAAGGTTGTATACATGGAAGAACCCTGGAGATACTAAAAGGTATCAGATAGATTATATAATGGTAAGACAGAGATTTAGGAACCAGGTTTTAAATTGTAATACATTTCCAGGGGCAGATGTGGACTCTGACCACAATCTATTGGTTATGAACTGTGGATTAAAACTGAAGAAACTGCAAAAAGGTGGGAATTTAAGGAGGTGGGACCTTGATAAACTGTCTAAACCAGAGGTTGTAGAGAGTTTCAGGGGGAGCATAAGGTAACAATTGACAGGAATGGTTGGAAAGAAATACAGTTGAAGAAGAATGGGTAGCTCTGAGGGATGAAGTAGTGAAGGCAGCAGATGATCAAGTAGTGAAGGCAGCAGATGATCAAGTAGATTAAAAGATGAGGGCTGGTAGAAATCATTGGGTAACAGAAGAAATATTGAATTTAATTGATGAAAGGAGAAAATATAAAAATGCAGTAAATGAAGCAAGAAAAAAGGAATATAAACGTCTCAAAAATGAGATTGATAGGAAGTGCAAAACTGCTAAGCAGGAATGGCTAGAGGACAAATGTGTGGATGTAGAGGCTTATCTCACTAGGGGTAAGATAGATACTGCCTACAGGAAAATTAAAGAGACCTTTGGAGAAAAGAGAGCCACTTGTATGAATATCAAGAGCTCAGATGGAAACCCAGTTCGAAGCAAAGAAGGGAAAGCAGAAAGTGGAAGGAGTATATAGAGGGGCTATACAAGGGCAATGTACTTGAGGACAATATTATGGAAATGGAAGAGGATGTAGATGAAGATGAAATGGGAGATACGATACTGCATGAAGAGTTTGACAGAGCACTGAAAGACCTGAGTCGAAACAAGGCCCAGGGAGTAGACAACATTCCATTAGCACTACTGACGGCCTTGGGAGAGCCAGTCATGACAAAACTCTACCATCTGGTGAGCAAGATGTATGAGACAGGCGAAATACCCTCAGACTTCAAGAAGAATATGATAATTCAAATCCTAAAGAAAGCAGGCATTGACAGTTGTGAAAATTACCGAACTATCAGTTTAATAAGTCACAACTGCAAAATACTAACACAAATTCTTTACAGATTAATGGAAAAACTGGTAGAAGTCAACCTCGGGGAAGATCAGTTTGGATTCCGTAGAAATGTTGGAACACGTGAGGCAATAGTGACCTTATGCCTTATCTTAGAATAAAGATTAAGGAAATGCAAACCTACATTTCTAGCGTTTGTAGACTTAGAGAAGGCTTTTGACAATGTTTACTGGAATACTCTCTTTCAAATTCTAAAGGTGGCAGGGGTAAAATACAGGGAGCGACAGGCTATTTACAATTTGTACAGAAACCAGATGGCAGTTATAAGAGTCGAGGGGCATGAAAGGGAAGCTGTGGTTGGGAAGGGAGTGAGACAGGGTTGTAGCGTCTCCCCGATGTTATTCAATCTGTATACTGAGCAAGCAGTAAAGGAAACAAAAGAAAAATTCGGAGTAGGTATTAAAATCCATGGAGAAGAAATAAAAACTTTGAGGTTCACCAATGACATTGTAATTCTATCTGAGACAGCAAAGGCCTTGGAAAAGCAGTTGAACGGAATGGACAGTGTCTTGAAAGGAGGATATAAGATGAACATCAACGAAAGCAAAACAAGGATAATGGAATGTAGTCGAATTAAGTCGGGTGATGCTGAGGGAATTAGATTAAGAAATGAGGTACTTAAAGCAGTAAAGGAGTTTTGCTATTTGGGGAGCAAAATAACTGATGTTGGTCGAAGTAGAGCGGATATAAAATGTAGACTGGCAATGGCAAGGAAAGCGTTTCTGAAGAAGAGAAATTTGTTAACATCGAGTGTAGATTTAAGTGTCAGGAAGTCGTTTCTGAAAGTATTTGTATGGAGTGTAGCCATGTATGGAAGTGAAACATGGACGATAAATAGTTTGGAGAAGAAGAGAATAGAAGCTTTCGAAATGTGGTGCTACAGAAGAATGCTGAAGATTAGATGGGTAGATCACATAACTAATGATGAACTATTGAATAGAATTGGGGAGAAGAGGAGTATGTGGCACAACTTGACATAAAGGAGGGACCGATTAGTAGGACATGTTCTGAGGCATCAAGGGATCACAAATTTAGCATTGGAGGGCAGCGTGGAGGGTAAAAATCGTAGAGGGAGACCAAGAGATGAATACACTAAGCAGATTCAGAAGGATGTGTGTTGCAGTAAGTACTGGGAGATGAAGAAGCTTACACAGGATAGGGTAACATGGAGAGCTGCATCAAACCAGTCTCAGGACTGAAGACCACAACAACAACAACAGGCAGAAGGTTAATCCGAATTTCTGTATAAAATCAACTTTTATAATGTCTTAGACCAGAAAAATAATTTATGCATTGTGGGTTCAGCAGCTGTAAAATGCAAAAGTAGATCCCACAGCATAGATGAAGACCACTGGCTATATTTTAAACTTTATTCCATTTTATTTCATGCCACTCCTGTTTTGGGAAGTATGTTCATCATCAAGTGGCAAGCACCTGTAAATATAAAAAAATATGTTGACTAAATGTGAAGAAACAGTTCTTCATTAACATATTAAATGGTGAAAGCCTGTGGATCTGATATTCTATAATAAATGAATCAGAAAACAACATGCTGTGTTTGTGATCTTACATTCAAATGTCAGCAATCATAAATAGAAAACTATTAAAAGGTTGTCAACAATGGCAATGCATGAAGATCCAACAACCTATTCTTCTCAGTTGTTAGTTCCACTTGTCTCCTCCAAGTTTGCTTGAAAAATGCATTCACTTTCTATGACTTGTTTGGTACACGAGATTTTAAGAACATTGGTGCAGATGAGACACATGGAATGAAATTACTTCTGAGTTCTTACTTCCTGTATACTTTTTAATCCATCCAGTGCATCGACAGCCCAAGGAAAGTAGTTTGCTCTTCCCAAGATACCCACTATTGTCCACATAGTGCATACCATAAGTTCCCGAATTAAGATAGTAAGAAATTCAGTATCAAAGGCATATAATTTTTTAGGGTAATATGCCATACTGCTTTTGGAACTACATTTGTCATCAAGTGGTGAGCATCTGTAAACATAAAAAATATGTTGACAATTGCAAGGAAGCAGTTCTTCACGTCACATATAAAATGGTAAAGGCATTGGCTCTGATATCTATAACAAACTATGTGAATCAGAAAACAACATGTTGTGCTTGTGAACTTGCATTCAAATGCTCAACATGAGTTTTAGTCTTTGCATGGACATAAGTGAGTGTTCTTTCAATATTGTCTTGAATTTGTTGCTCAGAATCCTCTAGCTCTCTGTTGAGTTTAACTGTTCATGTCTGTTTTAATATATAGTAGAGAAAGAGGTGACAAATTTGGGTAGTCAGATGAATGGTGCAACATTGAGATTTTGTTTCTTTGGGAAGTGTAATAACATACCATGATAGATATCATCACTTGTTGTTCTACCTGAATGCAGAAATTATTTGTGAATGATGTCACTGCCATCGAGAAACATTTTCTTCATCTTTGTTTTCTGAAAGCAAGTGGTTGTAACCAATTATTGTGATTATCAAAGATCACTAATTTGAAAACAGTTACTATGTTTTCAGCTAGCTGACATGTCTTTTTATACATCAAATTTTTGACACTGAATAGACATGCACTGAAAAGAAAAAAAAACTGTGTGTTTATTTTACTGTCTATATTATTCCATGAAATACTAACAGAATTTCCAGGCCAAGCAGCCTAATAATTCATAAAAGTATATATAAAAATGTATAATAATATTAATATGAAGACAACATCTCTTGCTTCCAGCTCATTTCTGCATGTTTTGTGATATAATCGTTGTATATCCTTTTTTTAAAAAATTTGCATTTCAGTTGCCTTGAACCTTACTATTTGGTCACTGAAATAGTTGTAGATGCATATGGAAAATAGTCTATCTTGTTTAATTCGGGGCAGATCACTACTCACTAAATAAGAGTCAGTGTTAACAGTAAACTGGCAAATAAAAAGGACAATATCTTTGCTAATAATTAGTATGAAGTCCTTCTTCAGAGTTCTTAAAGAGTTATCTGATACACTTAACATGTTGTCATTCTTTTTACATGCTTCTCTATTTCTCTGTTTGGTGAGTTCTCCTACAATCTATCCTCATAGCCTCAAATATGTTCTGTCCTGGGTTTTCGTCAGTTCATCTTTGTATTCTGCACTCATGTTCAGCATCAACATTCTTTTATACATGGATGATGGCCAAAATTTCTTATAATCTCTGTTGTTTTAGAACAACACTTATGTAGGATGGAGAATCTCAATTGTTCAAACTGAATCAGATCATTGTTATGAAATTCTTGAGTGGTTTACAGCATGATCAGACTTGTCAGTGCAATACAGTCTCTTCACTGCAAATATAAGCTGGTGTCTCTGATGCTATTATTATTATCTTTTAATAAAGCTACAAGAATATCAATAATATAGTTTCTAATGTATCATTTCTTTCTCTTTTTTGCCTCTTTGACATTACTTTCAATTTCTCATCAGCACTGGACTGTAATAAATCTCCCCTCCAAAACTTAAGTACCACATTAGTTGACATCAGTAGATGCTAAGTTAGGCAACAAATTTATTGCTTGAGAATTATCTAGTGCAAGGTGTAATTACATAATTCTCTGTAGATTTGTTCTGCAGTTGAGTTTTGTGGCTCAACACACATAATATTATCCTTTTGTGTAGCAATAGTATTGTAAAACATTTTCAATATGGAAGATATTTTTTTCTCTTGCATTTAGCTTTTTGTTACATTTTAGAAGTACAATAAATGTAGTATGTTCCTTCTTCACTGCACTTTTTAGCCTGTACTACATGTTTCTTAGTTTGATTTTACTTAGAGAGATGTATGTACTGTGTATGCATTTATTGAGCATTTTATGATAATGTAGTTGTATTTAATCCTTAGTTCATGTTTCCTTTGTATAGATTCTTGGTGTAAGACTTAGCAGGGAAATATAGCTGAAACAGAATTTTTATGTCTTTACTGGAATTCAGACATAGTAAATATATTTTAATGGAAATGTGCACATATTTTCTTACACAGTATAACACAGAGTAGTGATATAAATTGAAATCTTGTAGAAGCCATCTGAAAAGATAGACAGTGTTGTGTACCAAGCGAAATGGTATGTAAGGGTTCATATCTTCCAGTCAGATGTTATCAATACTAAAATTTGTGCCCTATTGAGAAAAATGAATAAATGAAAAAATAGACAAGAAAGACTGTTGCATTGTAGCCAACAGATACACCAAAAAAGTACAATATATCAGTTGCAAACTTTATTTTACTCTCTGTTGTGAAATATTTTATTTAGCATAACTATCTGCAGCACTTTCCAGTTTTTCCAGAAGTTACAGCTTCCTTTTTCCATTATTTCCACTGGTTCATAGTTTCTCCAACAAATGAAATGAATTTAAATTTAAAAAAAATTTACAAGAGGTGACATAGTTCAAAAAGCTAAGCTAGGAAGAATTAACAATCAGTGAAATCGTCACATGGATCAAAAATAGTATGTTAGTAACTCAGTTCTGTTTATTTATGCAGATGTTCAACAAATGAACACTTTTGCTTTTTTGCAACTCCTGATGTGTTACATTAATGGCATACACAACTGCTTATTTACCAGTGAAGTTCAGTTGCTATAGAAGTACAGGATATGAGATACTGTCTTTATTGTATTTTCAATATGTGGAACCCATATGGGATACTGAATGGTAACACATTTTTTATAGGCTAATGGTAGGAAGTACAATTTTGTTCAACTGGATTATGATACTGTCTATGAATAGAACTGTATGGAGTCCTGAGATTTTTTAAACAAATAACTAATAAGATTTTTATGAATATAAAAATTCTGTTCAATGGCTTCCCAGAGTTTTAGTTTTAGGATGCATAGTACTTTTATTTGATTTAGAACATACTTATGTGTGTAGATGTAAGAAAAGGGAAGTTCAATACAGAATTCCTTTAGAAAGAGGAAAGGAAATTCAGGGAAAGGCAGCTAGGTCTTATGTGAAGAAAATTCTTCTTGTTTAAACACAGAAGTGGTGACCAACACTTGCTTAAAAGTCTTATTAACAATCATTCAGCACTGACTTTAGTTTCCTTTTTACAGGTGAAGCAGGCAGGGAGAAAGAGGAGGCATGTAAGTAACCCATATATTTGTTCTAGTAAGTAACTCTATCTTACTGTGGAAAATAAAGTTTATGTCTCCTAATAATCAATATATTTTCATATGTGTAGAACAGTAATGTGTGCAGAAACAACAACAAATTACTTGACATTGTGAGACAGAAAAGAAGACCCTATTTATCATTAGCCAGTGCAAGCAACATAACAGTGCTTTCATCTTCAGTAATGCAAATGACAGAAGCTGACACTTGACCTTAATAAACATTGAGAACCAAGATATAGCATTTTGTGTGACAATTTCTTTTTACATTCAATTACAATTTTCATATTTGTCTTTCTTGTGAGATCTCTGACTTTCTCCCTTTGTACACAGAAACATCGTTTGGTGTCCTGAAAGATTTTGTTTGTTTTGAGTGTAACTATAGTTCCTCAAGTCTTAACAGTTGTTAAGTATGCATTCACCGTCCGTTGTACATTTTTCCTAGCTTCTCTTTATATGTTTCATTGTTTTTAATAAAGAATTGTTTGAGATTTGCAGAGTGAACATTTAAGACTGAGTTGTGTTCAAAATATTTTTGAAATTCTTATGAAATTACTATCTGTGGTACAGTTTGATTATTTATGATGTTGCAATATCATTACATCCTGGATTTTCCATTATTTCTGTTTCTGATATTGATAATTCTATTAATTTCATTAGCACATCCATGTCATCTACAGAAATTGCTATTTTGGAGAAGCTGTTTAGTGTCATTTATAGATCACTTATGTATGTTAGTTAATATTAGAAGGGGATCTAGACTCATGACTGGAGTAACTTTGTGTTGATGATTCCCACATAGAGTCTGATTTTTATTTATGTGGAGCAGTGTGTTAATGTGATTCTTAATTTCTCTTATTATTATGGAGGTAATACTCCATCAACCTAAGGTAGATGCCATAACACACAATTATATAGTTTCACAATTTTTAACTTGAGCTTTAGTCCTTCCATAAGATCAAATATGAGTGTTTCCAGTAGCCAGGTGGAGGGGCTGAAAACAGATTATTATTGTTTGACAAGTAGACTTAATTGCATTATATCTGCTTTCTCAAATAAATTTTGAAATATTGGAACTGAGTCTGTAACTAAGTATGTTTACTTATCTTCACTTTTATCATTTTATTTACTAGGCATAATGTGTGTAATTAAATAAAATGCAACACAGGTCAACATATGTTGTTGAAAGACTAAGATGAAAAAACAAGACACTGCATTTGGTTAATGGGTTTGATTTGATTTGATTTTTTATTTGATCCTGTTGATAATATATGTACAAAGGGGGTGCTAGTAATATAGGACAAGTCAAGTGAAATAATACAAAATTGTGTGAGCATTTTATGTATCATTCAAATGTTTATTTTCTATGAACAATTGATTACAAAGAATATTACAGCCTCCATTTTACTGGTATAAGTTCAAGTGAGTGCTTAAAATGTCCCTTCAATGAAAACACATGACAGACGCATAGTGTACAAAATTGTTGACAGACACATTGAAACTAGCACAAACAGAGCTAGTTAAACCACGTGGAAAGGAGGCATGCTTATCTGGTGGGGAGACCAGATTTATTATCTTGAAACTTTCTAATGCACTGAAACTGTATACCAGTCCAGCACTCAGATACAAACACTTGCATATCATGCTTAGCACTCTTTAGCACTCTTATGAACTGTTCTGTCCTGAAATAAAGACTCAGTCTTCCAATATCTCTCTTCCATTTCACATTTATATAGTGGTTTTTCTTGGTATCCAAACACTCGCGTGAGAAAGAGTAAGATAGAAAAGGTAGGCAATAACCCAGTTTGTAGTTCTGGACCAGCACACAGTTTCAATCTATTAGGAAGTTTTGTTACAGTGTATGTACAACTATAGGATGGAAACATCATTCCACAGTAGTACCTAAGCAGTTCCATGCCATATACTTTCTCTCAGGCACAGCATACATTTATGATTTGTCAGGAGGTTTTGTTACACAGTATATACTCCACTGCAGTGCAGAAAACATTTCTGATAAAATTATTTAATTTTCATGTAACTAAGGATATCTTGATTGCCAGATTATATATATAGAAAGAAATTTTCCATGTGGGAAAAATATATATAAAAAACAAAGATGCTGTGACTTACCAAACAAGAAAGTTCTGGTAGATAGACACAATAAAAAACACACAAACACACACACAAATTTCAAGCTTTCGCAACCCATGGTTGCTTCACCAGGAAAGAGGGAAGGAGAGGGAAGGACGAAAGGATGTGGGTTTTAAGGGAGAGGGTAAGGAGTCATTCCAATCCCTGGATTGGAAAGACTTACCTTAGGGGGAAAAATGACAGGTATACACACACACACACACACACACACACACACACATATCCATCAGTCACAGCATCTTTGTTTTTAGGGTAACAATGTCTGATACTTTCCTTGGTTTAAACTAATGATTGGTATTTGGTATTAGACAGTATTCCCATTCCTGTTCAGAAAACTGTTACTTTTTTATGATGTGTGTCAAATCTATAGAAGTATAATAAAAGAGTCTTGCTAATGTAGTGAGTTTTGATTTAATGCTCATTTGTGATTTAATATTTCTCAAATATTCGCACTCTGGTTACCCAGATTAGTAGCACCAAAATGAGGCATGCATTAAGGTGACAAGCTGGAGGTACACAAATCTATACATATTGTGTGGAAAGTGTGTTGTCACATCATGATACATTGTTGGTTACATGTTAAACTCATGCACACTTCTGAAACAATCAAGTAGAGTGACATTGGTAAATGCCTGAACAACAAAACAATAGTATGTCAAAAAAATTTGTCTTCAGTGGTGTTTACAATGAGCTGGATTTTAATATACAACAGTGATTCAGATTTCTTGTACAGCCTGAGTATTGATATGGAACAAAGGTCAGAGATACTTGGGCTTCATACCACATCTGCAGCTTGCTCTCATGGAGAGTGCTGCCACAATCTCAGGCACATCATCTGTTTCTGCCCACTGGCAGGACTGATTCCACAAATATCACTGTCCCACATTTGTCCAGCAGTTCTCACTATTCTCTGAGGAATTTTATACACATTGTCGAAGTTTGAGTCTCTGATCTTGCCTCTGTGTACAGTTTTTGATTCGAATTGCTCCTGGAACTATTTGCACACTGTTTATGAGTGTTGCTGTGCTCTGGAAATTGCATATGCCTCGATGTTCACTTTATGAACACAGCCATCATTCAGAACAGGAACTGCCTGGTTGTTCCCCTTCTCCACATACCTCCAATGTCAATTATGATAAACTGAGTTCTACATACACCAAAATTAGAGAGAAAAGTGACAATGAGGACTTTCTCAACACACACCTATTCATTGTGAGATACGGATCTTGTTTCCAAAGCTGTGTCAACAGCAGTTGCTGCTGCAACATCAGTTGCAGTAACAGCAGGAATTACTGTTACAGATACTATAAAATCAAAATTATTCATCAGCTGCAGCGACAGTGTCATCACCTTCTCCTCAACCATTTGCTTGTTTTGACAAGATAAATGAGATTTGGGAGGTCTGTTTACCCTTTTTTGTTCTTCACTGCGAGGCAAGTCAGATAACTGATGATGAATGTTAAAGTGCGCCCTTATTGCCTTCTAGTTACAAATTCTAAGAAGTTGAATAGAAACTATGTCCACTCTCAAACCCCAGAAGTTTCAGTTTTTGTGATGTTTGAAGTTTCCTGACTCACTATTGTGATCACCAGTTTCAGTTAGGCTAATATTTAATCAATGTGTTTAACAACATAAGAAAACATATACAGAATAGGCTACTTGTTTGCAAGGCTTAGCACACAATTGTGATTTTTCCTATCAATAGTGTGGTGCATTGTATGCAGAATCATTAATCCTTTAAGTTTAATATATGTCTGTTCCCTTACTGTGAAGGGAGTGAAAAGGCTTTGAAGTCATCTCATCCAACCCTGAATGACATGCTAAAAAATTGCCAAAGCTCATGATGTAACAGCACCAGTGCGAGCTATATTTTGTGATACTTCTGGTGTCAACTTCCTTAATAGTCATTATGTTCTACAGTCAACTGAAGACAACTTACCAAAGTCATCATCTGATATACCCAGCATTGGGTCAACCAGTGATCCATTGAGTGTTATTCAGTAATCGCAGCTGTTGTTATCAGTCCACTGGCCTCATCATTGGTAGACACAGACAAACAGAAGCCCTTTGTTCACCATTGGTGAAACTTATAAAAAATATTCCTCCACATCATTGTCAAAGATCCCAGAAAAGTTAATGCAAGCAAATCCTGTGCAGGTTGCAGACCAAGGCATTGATGCTGTCGCTGCCCTTTGCATGATATCACTTGTTTTGTGTGCTACTAACCAGGACATTTAGTGTGTGCCTTGGCAGCTGTGTGACAATAGCAACAGCCACCAGTGTGTTGCTCACGATCTTCTCAATGCCAGTATCAGCAACAGATGGGATGTAGCTGTAGCAGGAAGTTAATAGAGCAATGTTGGAATTCCAGTTTGAGACTATGACACCTAACTCTCTGTAAGTACTGGCACATTGGCTCCCCACAGGTGCAGTATCCTATCTGCAGAGTGGTGATGCAGTATCCTATCTGCAGAGTGGTGACAGACAGTGGACAGTCAGTCATGTTGTGAGGTCAGGTCACAGTCCAAGGTTAGTATAAAAATGTTGCTCAATAACTAACCCTGATGGTGCTAAACTTTTGGGCAACAACAAACATTTTGGCCTATAGCCACTTACCGTGCATTATAGTTTCTAAATTAAAGATCAAGTGAATCTAATTTCAACCATGAGTCAGTTCAAGGAATGGGATAAAGGATGTGCACAAATATAAGGAAATGTTTGAACCTGCAGTAGGTTATGCAAGAGTTCCAAGACAGCCGGCTGCTGTGTCTGAGCAGTTCTAAGCGCTTCAGTTCAGAACCAAGCAGCTGCTACAGTTGTAGGTTCGAATCGTGCCTTGGGCATGGATATCCATGACAACCGATTATGCCATTAGAGTCCTCTCAATCACTGCTAATCATGACCTGAAATCATGACTCCTGTAGTAACACAGCCATGACTCTCCCAAACAATGAAAGAATGAGAGCTCTTCCCAGCTCACGACCATACCCACTGATAATGGTCATCCAACGTAATGCAGAACTGTGATTCAAAGTTGAACACCATTCACCAGCAGTTCATGCTTCCCAGTCACTGCACCACTCCAAATACAGCTGTTGATGTTGTGGTCTAATGCCAGACTACATTGGAATAGTAATTTCCCAGTCTGGCTGTTGTAGCCATGAGCCAATAGTATGGGATGACACAAAATGTTGTAGTGAGACCATTATGTGTTCTCAGATGGCAGACACATATGTGAAATGGTTATTGTGTGCTTGGTGCACAATACAGTGATCCCCTTTGTGGTGGTCAGATGAGGTTGACAAGAAACTTGGTGATCAATATGCCTGCCCTCACATTCTGTAGCAGTACAACATCAGGCCACTGTCATATCTGAATACATCATCAGGCTAAATATTATATGACGCTACCAGCTGACCACTTAGAGACCCACAATGGGGCCCCTTTCAAACTCTGTCAGGTGCTGATAATGCTGTCTCCAACATGTGCATAACCTCTCTGTCTCCTTCACAGTGATCGCTTAACATATGATTCTTTTCCTACTCATATACCATACCAGCCCTGGTAACAAGGCTAAACACAAACAACACTAATGCACTCTGTCGGCCATTCTACCAGTTACAGAGAATTGCAACGTTAATTATTTACATAGTTAACAACAGTTTGTACATGTAGGCCTGATATTAAATTCAAATCCCTGGGGCCCAAGCCACATGGAGGCCACAGCTCTCTCAAGGGTTCAGATCACCTAGGGAGCTAAGTTGGCATACATTGGACTGCTATTGCATATAAATTTTGTGTCATATAATAAATAAAAGAACGTTACCACAGCACCAGCAAAATCAAACTTTCTTTCCATTTCAGTTCTTCCATTTTGTGAGTCATATAGGCCAGTTGGATTATGATCTATTTTGTGTTTAATCTTGAATGCACTATATTTTCTTTAGATATCATTCACTAAAACCACATTGTGATGGAGTCAAAAAAGTGCTTTCTTTAAAAGTTCTTGGAAATCCTATCAAAACATTTCCCCAATAAATATATATGGCAGCAGCTGTGAAATGTTGCTATAGTTTTGTATGTTTGCCAACATCATTCAGAAGTCAGGTATTTCTGGTTCCATCACAAGGTGATTTTTAGGAAAACCAGTACACAGAAAATATTTTGCATTCAAGAGTAAACACAAAACAAAATATTTCTGATTGTAATAAGTAGTCCTGGAAGAACTGTGAAACAAGAAATGAAATGACGTGTTGTGGTACATTGGCCATACTGATGCTCAGAAGTGAAGAGGTAATGTTCTTCTTTTGTTTGTCTGTGGAATAGCCAAGGAGGATTTTAACCTCCTTGAGAAAGCCAACTTACATTGGAGCTCTCATGTTACTTGATGTGATATTATGCCTTGGTCAAAGAGGCTTGGCATTCAGAGATTCAGCTCAGAAAATTGCAGATCCAAATAATGGAAATTTCCTCAGAATATTTGAACTCTTGAGTCACTGTGATCCAGTTATTGCAAAACACATTAGCAACCTCAGAGACCGACAAGAATCTGAAAAGTCTTTACATGTGCATTATTGGTCATGTGATATTCAGAATGAATTTATTTCTAGTTGTGCCCATCATGACAGGCATACCATCTTGGAAGAGAAAGAAAATGAGAAGCATTATTCAGGTATTATTGCTCAGCTTCTGATTCAAATTGTATTGAACAAACAACATTCACCCTGCATTATATTTACTTCAATAAATAAATTGATATAAACAAAATAGATTAACAGTTTTTGGAATTTGTAGAGGGCAGTTAGAGAATGAGAATTACTATTGCACATTTCATTTGATCAATACTTGTGAAACACTCAATTCAGACAGGTATTCTGCAGACAAGGTTATGATAGCAGAAGTAATGTTAAAGGGTCATATAAAGGAGCTCAGACACATGTTCTTCAGTGAAATCCTCTTGTAAAATCTCTCCATGTGCTCATCAGAGCCTTGTTATATGGAGTACAAGTAGCTGAGAGTTGCCAAGAATCAGATACTTTATTCTATGAGATTGGCCTTTTTCACAGCCTGCTCAGTAATAGTAAAAGTTCATAACGGTAGGAAACTCTGAAACAAGGTGTTGAAAGGTCTTTATACTCCATGTCTGATACCCATTGGAATGCTCAGATTGACATTTCAATATCAATCACAGCTCACTTGTATAAACTTACCATTGCTATTGAAACTCTCAGAAGTTAAATTTTTCAACTGAAACACATTCTGCGATACAAGTGGTTCTGTCTTATGTCATATGATTCAGGTGTTTAATCATAGCACCTGTTTAGATGAAGTTGTTGGCACCAGTTGACTTTTATATACAGGGTGGCCCATTGATAGTGACCAGGCCAAATATCTCATGAAATAAGCATCACATGAAAAATCTACAAAGAACGAAACTCGTCTAGCTTGAAGGGGGAAACCAGATGGCGCTATGGTTGGCCCGGTAGATGGCGCTGCCATAGGTCAAATGGATATCAAGTGCGTTTTTTTTTAAATAGGAACCCCCATTTTTTATTACATATTCGTGTAGTACGTAAAGAAATATGAATGTTTTAGTTGGACCATTTTTTTTGCTTTGTGATAGAGGGCGCTGTAATAATCGCAAACGTATATTACGTGGTATCATGCAACATTCCACCAGTGCAGATGGTATTTGCTTCATGATGCATTACCCGTGTTAAAATGGACCATTTACCAATTGTGGAAAAGGTCAATATTGTGTTCATGTATGGCTATTGTGATCAAAATGCCCAACGGGCATGTGCTATGTATGCTGCTTAGTATCCTGGCAGACATCTTCCAAGTGTCCGGACCATTCGCCAGATACTTATGTTATTTAAGGAAACAGGAAGCGTTCAGCCACGTGTGAAAGGTCAACTACGACCTGCAACAAATGATATTGCCCAAGTAGGTGTTTTAGCTGCTGTTGCGGCTAATCCGCACATAAGTAGTAGACAATTTGCACAAGAATTGGGAATCTCAAAAACATCAGTGTTGAGAATGCTACATCAACATCGATTGCACTCGTACCATATTTCTATGCATCAGGAATTGCATGGCAATGAGTTTGAACATTGTGTACAGCTCTGCCACTGGGCACAAGAGAAATTACTGGCCAATGACAGATTTTTTGTGTGCATTCTGTTTATTGACGAAGTGTCATTCACCAACAGCGATACATAAACCAGCATAATATATACTATTGGGCAATGTAAAATCCACAATGGCTGTGACAAGTGGAAGATCAGTGACCTTGGCGGATTACTGTATGGTGCGGCATTATGGGAGGAAGGATAATTGGCCCCCATTTTATGGATGGCAATCTAAATGGTGCAATGTATGCTGATTTCGTGCGTAATGTTCTACCAATGTTACTACAAGATGTTTCACTGCATGACAGAATGGCAGTGTACTTCCAACATGAAGGATGACCGGCACGTAGCTTGCGTGCGGTTGAAGCGGTATTGAAAGCATATTTCGGGACAGGTGGATTGGTCGTTGAAGCACATAAGTAGCAGACAATTTGCACAAGAATTGGGAATCTCAAAAACATCAGTGTTGAGAATGCTACATCAACATCGATTGCACTCGTACCATATTTCTATGCGTCAGGAATTGCATGGCAATGACTTTGAACATTGTGTACAGCTCTGCCACTGGGCACAAGAGAAATTACTGGCCTGCACGTTCACCGGATCTGACGTCCCCAGATTTCTTTCTGTAGGGAAAGTTGAAGCATATTTGCTATCGTGATCCATCGACAATGCCTGACACATTTGTCAGCGCATTGTCAATGCATGTGCAAAAATTATGGAAGTCAAACTACTCGCTGTTGAGAGGAATTTTGTTACACGTATTGCCAAATGCATTGTGGTTGACGGATATCATTTTGAGCATTTATTGCATTAATGTGGTATTTACAGATAATCACGCTGTAACAGCATATGTTTTAGAAAAGATAAGTTCACAAAGGTACATGTATCACATTGGAGCAATCGAAAGAAAATGTTCAAACGTACTTATATTCTATATTTTAATTTAAAAAACCTACCTGTTAACAACTGTTTGTCCAAAATTGTGAGTCATATGTTTGTGACTATTACAGCACCATCTATCACAAAGTGTAAAAAGTCGTCCAACTAAATCATTCATATTTCTTTACTTACTACATGAATATGTAATTAAAAATGGGGGTTCCTATAAAAAAAAATAAAAAAAAAAGTAGTTGATATCCGTTTGACCTTTGGCAGTGCCATCTAGCAGGCGAGCCATAGCGCCATCTGGTTTCCCCCTTCAACCTAGACAAGTTTTGTTCTTTTGTAGTTTTTTCATTTGACGCTTATTTCATGAGATATTTGCCCTGGTCACCATCAAGGAACCACCGTGTGTGTGTGTGTCTATATATTCAGTCTCCTACTCCATTAAAGTGTCAGAGCACTAGTATTCTTTCTTGATATATTTAACCTTTGCACACTCATTCATGATTCGTGTGACTGGAATATTTGTTCTTTCAAAGCCGCAGTGAGAAACCGAAGATATGGTTTATGACTCTTTTTGTTTTACTACATTCCAAATAATTTTGATGTCATAAACATTATACAAGATCTATCATAATAGCTGTTACTAGTTTTCTGAAATAATGGAGGGCATTAAAATAAACATGTTTTTTCATAAAGCAGTGTCCAGTAATGTGTAGTTTTGAATTTACACTGGAATGTAATAAATGTGCTGGAAGTAATTCACTGCAAAGCATGATCTTTACAAGGGCACATCAGGCAGGCGTGCTACAGCTTCCTTTATATGGAAATATTGTTAGTTGTCATCAGTTGACTGTAGAACATAATGACTATTAAGAAAGTTGACACCAGAAGTATCACAAAATATAGCTCACACTGATGCTGTTACATCATGAGCTTTGGCAATTTTTTAGCATGTCATTCAGGGTTGGATGAGATGACTTCAAAGCCTTTGCACTACCTTCACAGTAAGGGAACAGACATATATTAAACTTAAAGGATTAATGATTCTGCATACAATGCACCACACTATTGATAGGAAAAATCACAATTGTGTGCTAAGCCTTGCAAACAAGTAGCCTATTCTGTATATGTTTTCTTATGTTGTTAAACACATTGATTAAATATTAGCCTAACTGAAACTGGTGATCACAATAGTGAGTCAGCAAACTTCAAACATCACAAAAAACTCAAACTTCTGGGGTTTGAGAGTGGACATAGTTTCTACTCAACTTCGTACAATTTGTAACTAGAAGGCAATAAGGGCGCACTTTAACATTCATCATCAGTTATCAGCCTGTCTTTCCCACTTTCATTGAAAAATAATGTTATTTACGAGGGCTATTCAGAAAGTAGGGAACGTTTCCATCGTAAAACACATGCCAACTGCAGCTCAGTTGTCATCCATCCGTGACAGCAGGAATGTCTCTGTGCATCAGATTTTTTTTTTTTTTTCATTCAAATTTGAAATGTGTGCTGCAATCGAAAATTCTGCCAGTTATGAGATGCAGTTTGTGATACAGTTTTTGATACCAAACTTAAGGGAATTTACTGTGAACTGTGAGAAGTGTATGGAAACAAAGTAATGAGTGAATGTTCTGTCTGGAAATGGTGCATTCAGTTAAAAAGTGGCTGAACCAATGTTGATGATGAAGAGAAGAGTGAACGCCAAACACTGTGACTCTCAATCTTGTCGCTAAAGTTGGTGAAACGGTTCGTGAAAACCATTGCTTCACAATTATGGAGCTTTTGCTTTCTTTTCCACATGTTTCACGGACTTTGTTGTTTGATTTTGTTGCTAGAAAGCTGTGTTACCACAAATTTTGTGCACTATGGGTGCCCAAAATGCTTACAGAGCACCACAAAGAACAGCAAATGGGGGCAACGATGACATTTCTGGAGGCCTACCACAAACATGGTGATTCATTACTGGATCGAATCGTAACCATTGATGAGACTTGGGTGAAACACATCAATTGCAAGACAAAATTACAGTCAATGGAGTGGGGGCACACAACGTCCTCCCAAAAGTGAAGGAAATGTTTGCAAACCTTCTCAGCAAGGAAGTTGATGGCAACAGTGTTTTGTGATAGGCAAGGTGTGCTTCTTACTGATTTTCTCGAATGTGGAGCAACCATAAATTCTGCCTGGTACTGACAAACTTTTGACAGCATTAGAAGAGCAGTTCAAAACAAATGCCAAGGGAAGCTGACATCCAAAATTTTGTTTTTGCACGTGAATGCCCAACCTCACACAGAAAACCGCACTAGAGAACTCCTTAATTCATTCAAATGGGAAATTTTCCCTCATCTGCCCTACAGCCCTGATCTTGCACCACTTGTTTCCCAAGATGAGGAACTGGCTTGCAGTGCAGTGCTCTGATGACGACGCAGAACTCCAGGCAGGCGTGACTCACTGGCTGAAGTCTCAGGTGGCAGAATTTTATGACAAAGGTCTTTCAAAGCTTTTCCAACACTATGATAAGTGCCTCAATGTGACTGGTGAATGTGGAAAAGTAGTATGTCAGTCGCTCTTTCAGGTATATATAACAAAATGTATTTATTGTAGTTAGTTTTTTTTTTTAATACCAAAACGTTCCCTACTTTCTGAATAGTTCTCACATTTTAATACCTGAAACTAAGTAAACAAATTTCACAGAAGATATACTGTGACAAATAGAAACCAATTAACTTCAGTAGCTCATTTTTTTTCATGGTAAGGAAACTGCTGGAGCAAAAGCGTGTAAAATCAGAATGATGAGCACTAGTTTTTGTACAGAAAACAAAAATTATCAAACACTGTATTAGTGATACAGAAAATTATGAACTCAAATGTTGACATGTACTGTAATACTGAATAAGTAAATAGCGGCTTGATGATACACATGTGTATACTACTGCATGCTCTGATTCAACTTATTACACCATGAGCAACTGTTAATTCACTAGAATTCTGTTGGCAATATCTCATGCAATGTATAGTATCATAGTATGAACCAGTGGAATAATTCTTCTGTTGAAGCACATAATAGACAAATGTGTTCCTCTTTAAAAGACCAACACAAAATTAGGTAACAAGATGCCTCAATCTTCATTCCACTTTCCTCACCAAAAATTTTTTCATGTGAACATATTCCCACATTTTAACACACAATATTCTAAATTATTGTACCCAGTCTATATTTGTAAACATATTTCTGCTCTTATAAGATGAGTTATTGCACTGCAGGATATGAGTTCATATTGAAGATATGTAATATGACTGACATTGTGCACAGTGAAATATCCAACTGTTCATAAGACCAGAAAAATGTTTTTTGAACAACAACATGTCACACACAGGTCAGACATATTTTAAAATTTTGACATGCACTTTAAAATGGCTATAAAACTGAAATAATTGCATAAAACAATTAAAAACTAACAATCAAATGACAGAAATTTGTTTCAGAAAATTCTACTTGACTGTGGTCCCCCACAAAGGAAAGATCATCAACACCTCCTCTTTCTTTAGAGCCCACTTCTTCATTCATCTCTGTTTGTCATTCACTGACAGTTTCTCTCTTCCACCATCACTGTCCCCTCTCTTTTTCACTCCCTCCACTATCACTGTCTCTCTGTTACTCTCTTTCAGCACAAACAAAGCATGAGTATATATGCATGCCAAAATTTTTGGTGATGTGCATGGAATGAAGCCTGAGGCAGCTGGTTCCCCAGTTTTCTGTAAATCTTTTCAAGAGGAATATATTCATCTTCTTGTGCTCTGATGGCGGCATTTTTTCATTGGTTCACCTGCTTTGCCTGCTGCAAATCCTATAGATCAGTAAAGTTTTGACAGTTAATTTATACACTTTGACACATTTTTATATTTTGATACATATAAACAACAAATAAGTATGTATAATATAAAGTTAACACACAATTGTTTGTTTTATGTTTTTTCTCAAGACTCTACTCATCCGCTGCAGTTCATTGAAAATGCCCAGCTTACGATTTGTATCATAAAAGAGTAAAAATGCTGTTAGAAATATTTTACTTAATTTCCCGTCTTCCTAATTTTACATAATTTTTGGCTGTCATTTTCTTATAAGGAATATTAAGACCCTTTATAGCCTATTTTTTGCTACTGCAATACCATTTTGGGCATGTTTGTATAGATGTGACTTGCCCATTATACAGAGACAGTGCATCATAAAATTTTACCAGTGAAAAAATGCTGATTATAAACATATAGCCCCCTTCAACCCTTCAGCCTCCGAAAGATTGCCCATCACAACAGTCTTTTATGTGTGTGTTCTGCGGCCACATGGTGAGTAGATTTTTTATCTATCGAATTAAATAATTTTATGACTATAAACATAATTTTATGACCTCAGAACCTTTCAATGCTCCCTTGCCGTGTGCCCACAATGTCATTTGAAACTACGTTTACTTGTCAGAATGGTTATTACATGCTTATTTTACTGCATTCATACAACAACTTTGAACCACTGGTTCTTAGTAATGGATAATGATACTGATAAAAGTTTAAATGTTACCTAACAATATCTTAGGAATATACGGCAAAACTTCTGACAGTCTGCCATTAATTGAATCTGCAGAAGTGGCCATCACCAAAAATTGTACTTTTTGTACCCAAAAAATCATGGTTTTCCGGGCTTTCTCAGGAACTGCACACAAACAAGTTGTGCTCTTGTAAACCATCTGAAGTCCTCTCTAGACCACACCTAATGCAAAAGAACCAACCAATTTTCTAAACTTGCTTGGGTTGGAGAAAGTGTGTAGTATTTAAATTTTGATCCTGTACTGAAGATAGCTGCAGTGTACCAGTTCTTCTGATGAGTATACAAATGGTCACTAGGCCAAGGGCTATCCAAAACAGGTGACGCCCAATACGCCCACTAAACTCGCTGGACAGAACAGGTAATTAGGATTGTGGAAAGGGGCCAAATAGGTTGTGGTCAGTTCCACCTTCTAATTGTAATTTATTGTAATTTAATAAATTTTACAGCCAAAGTGACACATAGCCGGACCTTTACCTAATGCAACACTTTCACAGCTGAAGTCCTCCAAACAAGAAACCTTACAAATCAACAAGATAAAAATCCACTTAAGATAGCAATAAAATAATTAAAAAAAAAAAACATCACAGCAAAGTAGATAGAACAGACATATGCAAGGTGCAATACAAATGGCTGAAGGCCACAATTAAGTTTCAAAATTTTAGAATCTATTACTGTAGACTTAAAGGCAGAAGGCCTTGGACAGCAACAACAGGTGAGGAAAGGACGCTGCCTAAAATTACGTTAGTGGCCATGGCAGGTAACTGGAACACTAATGGCCACTAGGCAGAAAATTCCACTGGTGCACTCAAATTTTAGTCAAGCAAAATAGTTAATTGCACCAAATAGCGGCTAAATTTCAGCAGTAGAAACACTCAGTATTGCTCACAGGGAAACCTCGCCAACAGCAAACCACCGAAACGAACCACCACAACAAGAATTGACGTGGCTTGGGTAGTTGAAAACACTACTCAACGTTGACATCCTGGGTTGGTGAACCACAAAGCTCATAGCACAAACACACACACACACACACACACACACACACACACACACACACACACACACAGCTGACTCATGAACAATCGGCGAGCCAAAACGCATCGTCCGGTAGGCCAACCGACCGACGATCCACCAAGACCATGGCCCGGCTCAAGTGATGCATGGCGGCAATGGTCAGGTGAGCCATGTTGACGCAGACCTCCGCTGCTCCAACCTGACTGCACTAGTGCCGCAGTGCGACTCCCGACTGGCAGGTTCGGACTGTGGTCCAGAAGCATTCCAACTGACTGGCCGACCCGAACTCGCAACCTGAACTACGACTAACTAACTTACAACAGACAATGAGCAAGAATTAATAGAGGTCAAGCAAAGATTTTAGGAGAGGGGATGTATCGATATGATCTGCTAACGCTGTTCACGGTCAGGCAAGCAGCAACTCAGTGACAGTAGTAATTTAAATTGACGTAGTGAGATGGAAGTACATTAAAAACAGGTTGTAAAATATATGATGGCAGGAATACAAGCCATGCACTGCTCCACCTTATCAATATAACCCCAAATAAAATCCCCTGAAAAATCAAATCTTCACGTGTTTTTTGGAACACAGTGCATGAACCAATTGCATTTGTGAAGATATGGTTAGTATTTAATGAGAAATTACATTCATTCTTTATTCTATCTCAATTAGAATTTTTTGTGTACCTCAAATATTCCTCTGAATTGTGTTATGTTTAAATCATGTCAAACCTTCTTTAACATAACAACAAAATTTGTGTTGCCATATTTGGAGATGGGGTCGAATCGCAAATCTTCCCCCCAGTTCCAGCCCTGGCTCTCAGCGGCCCTGTGTACATGTACAAAGCTAGATTTGATGTCCAACCATGCTTTTTAAGTACTTCACTTATATCCCTGAGTTCTTCCCTTGTCAGACAGTGTATACTAAGTAAAGAAAAGCTCACATGCACACAAGAACAAGTGGACACAATCTGTAACTTACCAGCTCCTCGGAGACTACAGTCATTTCTGGGCATAGTTAATTATTATCTGAAATTGATTTCCAGTGTGTCCCATATTTGTTTCTGACTTAATCAGTTGCATAAAAAAGGAATTAAGTTCATGTGGACACAGGTGTGCCAGATAGCTTCCTTGCAACTTAAAAGGTGCCTGAGGTTGGTCCCTTGTTTAGCAACATTCAGTCCAGCAAATGTGTAATGCTAATCACTGATGACTCAGATTATGGCATTTATGCAGTGCTGTCCCATAAATATTACAGTGGCACAGAACAACCAATTGTCTTGGCATCTATAACATTAAATTCGACACATTGAAATTATTCACAAATTCAGAAATTGGTGTAGCCTATCATATACAATGTCAAGAAGTTTCACATGTATCTCAATGGTACCATGATTCACCTGATCACTGATCACAAGCCCCTTATTTTGATATTAGGTCCCTCTTGGAACTTGATGCAGCAGCTGCAACAGTGGGTAACTATAATTACAAGATCTGTTATAGACCCATCACACAGCACTCAAACTTGAACACACTTTCCCACTTTGCCTTGTGGTCCAGATGTAGTGTTAGCCTGGTACAAAGTATTGTGTTTTGCCTTAGACACCAATCAGTGACACACCCTTGGTGAATTCCCGGTTATGGCATGCAAATTTGAAGTAACAGCAGAAATAGCTCATGACCTACTGCTGTGAATGATGTTGATTGCTGTAGAGTGAGGTTGGCTGGAGCACCCTGCCGAAGGGTGCAGACTCAGCATGGCACACGACATTTTTCATTATGACACTAGCATAGCCCAACCGATAGGCAAATCAGAATGACTAGTTGTAATTCTGCCCTCACTCTGCCCTTGCATACCGAAGTTTCTACACACTGCACATTGGTGAATGTGCAGAATAAAGGCAGTAGTGTGGTGTTATGTGTACTGGCCCAGTGTTGACCAACACCACAGCCCCTATGATCTGTTTCGTCTCCATCATATTTGCAATAAGGGGACACCTTCCATCTGGTTTCTGACAATGGATCTGCAATTCATGTTACCTAAGTTTCAGGATTTTTGTAATGACAGTGTTACTGAATATCTGACTACTGCCCCTTTCCATCCAGCATCCAGTTTGGAAGCTGAGAGTATGTTCAGAACATTCAAAATGCAGATGTACAAGATAATGTTGACAGTCAACTCTGGGAAAGCAATCACAAGCTTCCTCACAATCTACAGGTCCATCCCAGTAAATGGACTCAATCTGGCCAAAATTTTGCATGGTTGCAGAGCCTGCATCAACATCAACTTTCTGTACTCAAATTAGCAGGCCCACCCCTCATGCACTAGCCTTCTTACCACATGGGTTCTCACATATTCGCTCGCACTTTCGGCCATCTCCTCCCCTCCTCCTCACCCTCCACAGTCCCCTTCAGCTGCTGACCAGGCATGCCTCACACAACCAGTCCCAGGAATAGCCTGGCAAACAGCCTGTCTGCCAATGCTACAACTGCCACCCTTGTTGCAAATGACAACAGGTGTTAACAACGGCCGATGATGGGCATCTATGGAGATGGAACCTATTCGGTCTGTTATGCCACTTGCAACTCTCACCGACATCAGATACCCCGACTGGTTCCTGAGGCTGGACCACTATCCCTCCCATTCCCACTCCAGCTCTCCTGCACATAGGTGCAAGCAGCACCCCAGTAACCGGCAAGCCAGCAATTCCACAGGTTGTGCCCACATTTGACATGGCCACTTGTGATAAGGAAATACTGCAGGAACCCTTGGTGGGGATTCCACCACCTCTCTTTCCCCTTCCTGAAAATGTCAACACAGGTTGGGTCATTCCCAGCCCTACATCCTGATTAAAGGGGGAGGGGTTTAGTGTGCGACAGTGATTGAGATTACCATCTCAGACCTAGTGTTGGTGTAGAAGAGAGGTCAGAGATACTCAGATTTCATATCACAGCCACAGCATACTCCCTTGAAGGGTGTGTTGGCACTGGGCATATTATGTGGGCCTCTCTATTGGCATGACAAAGAGCCCATAAATACTGTGGTCCTGAACTTGTTCGGCAGTTCTCATACCATGAATAGTAGAGTGATTGACCTCGCCTTTGTTTACGTTTTTCAATTCAGATTGCTCCCTGGACTAATTGTACATGTTTTTGACGACTTTTACGATACACTGGATTTTGCTTCTTGTTAACTGTTTATTTCGTAATCTCTGTTATCATCAACCACAGGAACTGCCTGTGGGCTGAAGTACAAGTAATCATTAACAGTGTTCTACCTATGCAGTGTACAACAGAAAATGGTTGATAATATTGATTTCAACATATTCTCCAGTAGATTTGGTTCAGAGCCTTCACAATGAAAAAGGGATATAAATAAAATGGCAAGAATTTGTCAAAATCCATTTGTACTTAGATGTTATGAGCAGCTTTGGAACATTTTAAATGACAGTCTAAGACAGCAGTCATAACAGAGGATTACTTTTGTTAAGGGGCGTTGCAGAATTTGTGTAGTATGTAAATTGCTCTAAGGAGATTCAAAAGACACAACCATTCACTGAACATGTTCAGAATGAAGTGAATGTACAACTTGTGCCATATCCCCTAAACCAGTAAGAAAAATTATCACATTTTATTAAAGTAAAAATTCATGTGGCATTGATAATACTTCCAATGTAAAACATTCTCAGTCATATATGTAATACTTAGATACCCCATCATGATTTTCTACACAGATGAAAGTAAGCCTCTCATAAGATGTGATGTAGGAACACTAGTTCTGCTCCTGATTGTCTCTCTACTTAAACAAATTTCTGAGTCTCATTTAGCAGATAATGATTTCCAGAGTTGTTCATCACATGGCATGCCTAGCCACCAGGGTCTGGATTTCAGAAGTTCAGATACATAGCTTCTTATGCACTGTCAAATCAGGTTAATGCAACTACCTGTCAAAAGCCTGACTAACCAACTTCTATTCTGCAGACTGCTATGAGACTTCAGGAAGGGAGTCAGTGAGTTTCTCAAAGGTGCCAACAGGAATGTGAAGTCATTCTCACTTCAATACCATGGCCAACTGTGCTAGGTTTCTTTATTGAGAATCCAAGGTGCATACAGTCCAATCAAGGTGGTCCCACAGATTCTCAATAACTAATCCTCAAGCTTGGAAATATGCATGTACACTATGAGCTGTGTAGGTTGTTGCATTGTCCTGCTGGAGTATGCCATTGTACCGAGGAAAAACAAACTGCATGTAGTCTAATATATCAATTAAAATATACTCACTTAGTGACAACAGAACACACAAATAAAAGGTATTACAGTTTCATAGATTTCAGAGTCAGTGGCTCTTCTTCTGGCAGAAGAGTTGAAGGGGGAGGAAAAGGGATGAAGGGAAAGGACAGGTGAGGTTTAGGAAAAGTGGTAGAGTTCTGAAGAGTCACCCAAAGTCAGAGGAGACTTACCAGATTGGATGAGAAGAAAGACTGATTCAGTCAACAGCCATCATTCACCCTTGTCCTCTATGGCCCATGATGCACCATAGTTGCCAGTTGCCTCTGCACTAGTTTTGGATGGTGCCATTTTACTATGCATGGTTTACTTTAACTACAGTGCCTCACAAACAGTTTACAAATTTAGCTCTTTCAAAAATGTTTCCGCCCTTGGCCCAAAAGCCATTGATCGTTCCCTATTGGACATCAGATAAATCACTCTGTTTCTGCATTACAACAATGACTGCACTGCTGACCATGAGCCCCAACACATTTTATATATCCTCCACTGTTAGTGCTACCACCTATCATCTGTGACTGGTTATTGCACGTTGATGCTGAACATAGGTGATGATCACATTAATGTGATGGGACCGTGTACATGTACTGACTTCATAACAAATTTCGAAATTATGAAGTATCATCTCTTGGGACTGTGATTTATTGAAGACATTTAATGATGAGTTAAAACAGTCTGTTAGAGAGGTTATAATTTTTATGGAACATATGTCTGCATATGACTAGTTTACTTTTTGTTTAAGAAATAAGATAAACAAAGTAATAACAGCTGACTCACAACAGTTTACCTTCAATGCAATAAATTACAAAGGGTATTCCACAAACCTGAATAACTGATTTTTCTTCCATATTTGATTTGTCTCATGTTTTTATTTTTAAAAAGTTCAAATGATGTCCTCTTTGTGTATTACATAACTATTGTTGGTAAACAAAACAAGAAGTATCTACACAATAAAGACCAAATGACTTTTGTAATTAAATTTGTTTCTGGTTTTTCCTAAATGACCTTACTGAAAGCAGTTAAAGACAGTCACAAAGTTCATCCAGTACTGTATGAGAGGATATGTACCATATGTGTCAATATCAGTAATAACTGAAACAAGAAAATTGATATTGTAGAGTGTCTTAATTAAATAGCATCATCAAATTTATCCAAAGGAGTAATCATTCATTTTAGGGAAGAGAAATTCATGTGTTGTATTGCTACTCATAGACAAGTGTAAGGATAGTATTTTGAAGTAACTATTCACCTTTAGGAAATTATATTAAAAGTTCCTGAGTTATTTATTCTATAGATAAATTTTTGTCAGCAATCCATTCCAGTTTGAGAGAAGCAGTGAAAATAGTGATTTTCACAGTAACAGTGCCAGTTGGAAAATCATTCTCCACTGTATTCTAGTGCATCTCACTGCAACTCCCAAATGGAGTGAAGTGCTTAGACTTCTTTAGTACTGTATCCACAGAAGTAATGTCTGACAAACAATAAACTACAGTTGAAACCAGATTACGATTATATTTTCATGGCAAGCCATTCTACAAGTGAGTACTTGAGTAAGTGTTAGTTACTGAATTCATATTTGGAATTTACTTGCATAACAATCAAGAGGGAGAGGGAACAAAACATGTAGCTAACAATTAATGTTCACTAACTTACATGCCTCTTTGTGACAAAAGTGCTAGTAATGGATGGTAATGCTGCATTTAATATTCCAGTACATTTTGTTTATATTTTGTTCTCTAACTTTCAGTGCTTAGAAACCACAGAAATACCCCAACTGCTTTGGTGAATTCAACAAAGCAAGTAAATAAAGTGAAGCCCAATGTTAATAGGACTACACCAGATAATTTAACTTCTCCCAACCAAGGCTATAACAGGTAGGAGACACATTAATTAGACCATTTGCTTAGCCTCAACAACTCTTTGTAGAAAATCTAGTAGCATGTAATGGTGAAAATAATTTATAACATTTATTTTACTGTTCTGCTTGGCTATATATAAATTTTTGTGATTGATGTAATTTCAGGTTCTAAAGAGAGCTATTAGCAAAACATACCTTTTTGTAAACTACAATATGCAAACTAAACTGCATGAAATAATGATGGAAATAATAGGAAATGTCAATTCCCTGTTAATATTGTATTTATAACACAATGTTGTCTTCCTGGCAGTGATATCTGGTGCATGAAGAGCTTTATTGTATTATGTAAAAATATCTTGCAGCATATAATTTATAGGTGGGACGCATGCATGTGTCTAAGTTCATTAGCAACTGAAAGTTATATATTTAATTTAGACAGATTAAACAACACTGTCTGGAATTAGTAATAGCAGGTAAGAGGAAGAGCTGTAACAGTCCTGAAACTCGGAAAAATTTATAATTATATTTGATGAGAGAGAGAGAGAGCATAAATGCACATAGAAAAAATAAACATTGGAATATACATGAGTACTTTAATGCACATTTTATGGCTATAAAGCAGATACAGACATCATTGATTTTACTGTTGTTTTTAGTGTTGTATTTTTTATACAAGACATGGCCCAAATTTTGGTTTCAAACATTTTTTAGCCTATTGAAGAGAATGTTATTTTGTTCTCACGTCATAAAGCTGGTTCGAGTTTGTAAAAAGTGACAAATGGAATGTCATTCATAACTTCACTTACTGTCACAACAGGAACGAACTTTTTTATTTGCCAACATTATGCTGTATGTATTGTCTGATTTGAGTCTGCAAAGACAAGATCACCAAGCACAACAACTACATCAGAACTTTCCAACCGGCTGGATACTCAAAACAGATCACCTATCATACCTAGCATTAAAATCTCAAGAAGCAATTTAAATTACATTATTAATGAAACACACATAACACTGGTGTAATATTCTGCAATATTAATTATTTGTTACATGGACCACTCATCATCAGGTACAAAGACAAGTATTGTAGAATATTACACCAGTGTTGTGCGTTTTTCATTCATAACGTATAAAATATACTACCAAAAACTGATGGAACAGTCAATCAATGTGAAACAATTTAAAGAAACGTCTGTTATGCACTTGAATATAACGGCTGAATCCTTGAACCATATCAAGAAATGATTAACTGCAATATGTGACTGCATTCAAAGAATGTTATTTGTTGTTTTATTAACTTCTTGTTTGAAGATGTCTTTCATTAATTGCCTTATTCACTTGTTTCACAATGTTTCTAGATAAAAATGGGATATCAGCATCAACAGATCATGAAATACTTGAGTTAAGGGGTTCAGTAAGTCACTTAATATGTAGATTGATGGAGGTAGTGGCACGATTTGTCTTGGTATTCTAATGGTATAAGCAAACTAGTTTTTGAAACTGAAGTATTGACATGCATTCTCCATGGGACCTGACACATAATCTCCATGAGACTTTTACATATAATCTCCATGAGACTGCAAACAACTGAAAGCAAGGGGAAGCTAAAGCCATAATTTCTCCCCAGGACATGCAGCTCTACTGCATGGTTAAATGATGATGGCATCCTCTTGGGTAAAATATTTTGAAGGTAAAATAGTCCCCCATTCAGATCTTCAGGTGAGAACTGCTCAGGAGAGTGTCATCATCAGGAGAAACAAAACCAACATTCTATGGATCAAAGTGTGGAATATTAGATCCCTTAATTGGGCAGGTAGGTTAGAACACTTAAAAAGGAAAATGGATAGGTTGAAGTTAGATGTAGTGGGAATCAGTGAAGCTCAATGGCAGGAGGAACAGGACTTCTGGTCAGGTGAATACAGGGTTATGAATACAAACTCAAACAGGAGTGATGCAGGAGTGGGTTTAATAATGAATAAGAAAATAGAAATGTGGGTAAGTTACTATGAACAGCATAGTGAATGCATTATTGTAGCTGAGATATACACAAATCCCACGCCTACCACAATAGTACAAATGTACATGCCCACTAATTCCACAGATGATGAGATTGAAGAAATGTATGATTTAGTACAAGAAATTATTCAAGTAGTTAAAGGAGATGAAAATTTAATTGTGATGGGGGACTGGAATTCAATAATAGGAAAAGGAAGAGAATGAAAAATAATAGATGAATATGGGCTGTGGGAAAGGAATGAAAGAGGAAGCCGCCAGTTAGAATTTTGAACAGAGCATAATTTAATCATTGCTAACACTTGGTTTAAGAAACATAAAAGAAGATTCTCTATGTGGAAGAGATCTGGAGAGTCTGGGAGGTTTCAGATTGTTTATGTAATGGTTAAACAGAGATTTAGGAACCATATTTTAAATTATAAGACATTTCCAGGGGCAGATGTGGTCTCTGACCACAATTTATTGGTTATGAACTGTAGATTAACACTGAAGAAATTGGAAAAAAGTAGTAAATTAAGGAGATGGGTCATCGATAAGTTGAAAGAACCAGGGATTGTTGAGAGTTTCAGAGGGAGCATTACACAACAATTGATTAGAACAGGGAAAAGGAATACAGTAAAAGACATATGGGTAGCTTTAAGAGTTGATATAGTGAAGGCATCAAATAGATGAAAAGACAGATCGAATAGGTAAAAAGACAAGGCTTAGTAGGAATCCTTGGATAACACCGAATGTAACTGATGGGAGGAGAAAATTTAAAAATTCAGCAAATGAAGCAAAAAAGGAATATGAAAGTCTAAAAAAAAGAGATTATGGGAAGTGTAAAAGGTTAAGCAGGAATGGCTAAAGGACAAATGTAAGGATTTAGAAGCATATTCCACTAGGGTAAAGATGGAAAGATATATATCACCTACAGGAAAATTGAAGAGTCCTTTGGGGAGAAGAGAAGCAGCAGTATGAAAATCAAGAGCTCAGAAGGTAAACCAGTCCTAAGCACAGAAGGGAAAGCTGAAAGGTGGAAGGAGTGTATAGAGCATCTGTACAAAGGAGATGAACTTGAAAGCAGTATTATAAAAAGCTTGTACAGGAACCAGATGTAAGCTATAAAAGTCGAGGGGCATGAAAGGCTAGCAGTGGTTGAGAAGGGAATGGGACAGGGTTGTGGCCTATCCCCATGTTATTCAATATCTACATTGAACAAGTGGTAAAGAAAACAAAAGAAAATTTTGGGGTAGGAATTAAAGTTAATGGAGAAGGAATAAAAACTTTTATGTTTATAATGACAGTGTAATTCTGTCAGAGACACCAAAGGACTTGTAAGAGCAATTAAGTGGAGCAGTGTCTTGAAAGGAGGATATAAGATAAGATAAGATGAACATCAACAAATGTAAAATAACGGTAATGGTATACAGTCAAATTAAATCAGTTGATGCTAAGGGAATTAGATTAGGAAATGAAACACTTAAAGTAGTAAATCAGTTTTGCTATTTCGGCAGCAAAATAATTGTTGATATCCGAAGTAGAGAGGATATAAAATGTATACTGGCAATGGCAAGAAAAGCATTTCTGAAGAATAAAAATTTGTTAAAATTGAATATAGTTTTAAATGTTAGCAAGTACCGGGTGATCAAAAAGTCAGTATAAATTTGAAAACTGAATAAATCATGGAATAATGTAGATAGAGAGAATCAAATTGACACACATGCTTGGAATGACATGGGGTTTATTAGAACCAGAAGAATACAAAAGTTCAAAAAATGTCCGACAGATGGCGCTTCATCTGATCAGAATAGCAATAATTAGCATAACAAAGTAATACAAAGCAAAGATGATGTTCTTTACAGAAAATGCGCAATATGTCCACCATCATTCCTCAACAATAGCTCCAGTCAAGGAATAATGTTGTGAACAGCACTGTAAAGCATGTCCGAGTTATGGTGAGGCATTGGTGTCGGATGTTGTCTTTCAGCATCCCTAGAGATGTCGGTCGATCACGATACATTTGCGACTTCAGGTAACCCCAAAGCCAATAATCACACCAACTGAGGTCTGGGGACCTGGGAGTCCAAGCATGACGAAAGTGGCGGCTGAGCACACGATCATCACACACAAAAACGACGCGCGCAAGGGATCTTTCACGAGTCTAGCAATACTTCTCTCTCTCTCTCTCTCTCTCTCTTTTTCTCTCTCTCTCTCTCTCTCTCTCTCTCTCTCTCTCTCTCTCTCTCTCTCATAAAACCCCATGTCATTCCAAGCACGCGTGTCAATTTTTACCTCTCTATCTGTATTATTCTGTGGTTTATTAATTTTTCAAATTTATACTGACTTTTTGATCACCCGGTATTTTGTGAAGGTATTTGTATGGAAGTGTAATATAAATGATGAGTAATTTAGATAAAATGAGAAAAGAAACTTTCGAAATGTGGTGCTACAGAAGAATGCTGAAGATTAAATCAGCCAATCATGTAACTAATGAGGAGATACTTAATAGAATTGAGGAGACAAGGAATTTGTGGCATAACTTGACCAAAAGAAGGGATCGGTTGATAGCACACATTCTGAGACAACGAGGGATCACCAGTTCAGTATCGGAGGGAAGTTTAGGTGGTAAAAATTGTAGATTTAGAAAGATGGAGGTTGTAGTAGTTAGTCAGTGATGAAGAGGCTCACACAAGATAGACATTTATTTAAGGAACTCAGGATATTCACAGTACCTTCACAATACATATATTCACTTATGAAATTTGTCATTAATAACCCATCCCAATTCAAAAATAACAGCAAAATGCATATCTACAACACTAGAAGAAAGAATGATATTCACTAGTCTGGATCAAATCTCACTTTGGCACAGAAAGTGGTGAATTATGCTGCCAGAAAAATCTTTGGTCATTTGACAAATGGTATTAAAAGTCTCACAGATAGCCAACCAACATTTAAAAGCAAATTAAAAGAATTTCTGAATGACAACTCCTTCTACTCAATAGGTTAATTCTTAGATATGAAGTAGTAACTAAATAAATAAATTAATAAATAATTATTTTCGCTAAAGAAAACTTATGTTAAAGTGACACATTCCACATCATTACGAAATGTCATATTCATGATCTATGGAACAAGGATTAATGTATGTATGTATGTATGTATATGTGTATGTAGTAGCATGAAGAACTGCATCAAACCAGTCTTCAGACTGAAGACCACAAGAACAACAACAAAAACAAGAACAACTCCATGAGACTTAATTCCCTAATATGTATCATTTTCTCACCAATTTCTCTGCATGCCCATAATTTGATTAAAGTAGTTTGGATAATTTTGCTCATGTTGCTCTATTCATGTGAAGCTGCTGCTTGTGTTCATGTGAAGTGGGAAATTAAGATCATCTTATGTGAAATGAGTCTCACTGATCAGAAATTTTGTGTTTAAATACACTCATTGGTGGGACTTAAAAGTCTGCCAGTCAGATTTGCTAGTGCTAATTCAATATTAGCGGGTTTAATTATGCTGAGTTTTTAAGATACTCTTTTGTAGTTTTTACATTTTATGAATCTGTCAAACGTGTTCGGTGCAACAATACTACACAAATGAAAATAGAAATTTATTATCAATACAGGAATACATGTACAATTCACTGATCCTACAAATATGGTCAAAGCAGTTTCCATGCTCTTCTAAGCAAACTTTACATCTTTTCAACACTGATTTACAAATTTTGTCATATATCTTCCAGGACTGTAGGTTTTCAAATTATGATTTGATTTGTTCCTTCACTAATCTTGACAGAATAAACACCATTTTTTAGTATACCATGGAATGAAAAATCCATGGGTGTGATATCTATGGATTGTGGAGGCCATTGACTAGTACCATATCTGCCAGTCTGTTCATCAAAGTTTTCACTCAGAAAGTCTCACACAACAACTCCATAATGTGGAGGTAGTTTCTCTTGTTGCCATATCAGCTTTTCCTTCATCAACAGCAGATGTGCCAAAAGGTGACTATTTGCCAGTGCTAAGATTAATTCTTGAAGCATACTTAGATAATTTACAGAACTAACAGTACCATTAAAAGAATAAGGCACAGTTAGCCTGCTGCTGAAACGCCTGTCCAGTCACTCATGCCATTCACCTAAAAAGCCATTTTGCCTATCCAAAGAATGCCTTTGTAAAATTTGGCATTGGCTTCTTGTCAGACAATTCCATATTCCTGTCCATAGTTTCATTTAGGCCTTGAAGTACAGGAGGCCTATATTGTTTCAATTTTAGATTTATCAGAATCTTTCATGGGCTTGTTCTTGCTATTCCAAACTCCTTTGATGCTTTTCTTTGAGATTTAGTTGGTAACTATGCAAAACATTCCATGACAACATTAAGATTCACTTCTATATAACAGACACTAGTGCACCTGAACAAGGAAGCTCCATTACCAATCTCCTTAAATCTTAAATTTAGTTGGAGAATACCCTGTTGAGATGGAGGCTGGATGTTTGGAAAAACGTGCCACAAACAAATCACATACAGAACACTAATTATGGTCATGTTTCCACCATGTTTGGAAAACTAATACACACTGTTCTGTAATTCGCTTTCTATTCATTGTTTCTCAGATTGCAAACAAGCAACAGAACCTCAAACTGCTAGTGCCAGTTAACTTTCGGTACTACATCATAGTCAATTTGGTTTCACAACTGACTACCATTACTCTAGGCAAAATGCTAGTAACATGTGAGTTATGGAACATCCTGTATTGCTGATATTCATGTATCAACTGGTGTTGCCAATTAAAGGGTTAATGTGTGGCTGAGTACAAAAGAAATATTTTCAGTAATCACATCTTTCTCATTCACACAAAGAATAGATTGGGAATGTGATTGTAATGAAATCAGTGACACTGTGGAATTCATGTTCTGAAGTGAAACAAAGAATTTGGCTTATATTTTTAATAGTGTATTAAATGTAAATCTATCCTGTGCAGAAGGCCTAAAACCTGAACCAGTGTTCAAATTATGTGAGCATTCATCAACTTTCACATGTGGTTTTTCTTTACATTTTCAACTCCAACACCTACATCAGCATTGACTTTTCATCTTAAATATGTGGAGAAGTATCTATTAGCCATGATCACTAGTAATTTATGTCTCTAAGTGTGGCATAACTCTTAGTTGTCTGTAGCACACAGGATTACTTGACATATCTTTACGTCTCAGTTAATACACCTTCAGCTGTGCTTATCGATTTTTTTTTTTTTTCAATTGATTTTGGTATTAAAATACACTATCTTGATGCCCATTCTGGGGCACACTGCTTGTTGAAGTTGGTTACGATTGTAAACTTCATGAGCATGGTCTTATTTAGTGTGAATTTGTGGATGTCTCCTTTTGCCCAGTATGGCATGCTAAATCTCCATACATTCACTTTGAAGGTGTCATCCCTATTACATAGAAATATAGTTACAGCTATTGTCCCAAGCTTGACCGGAAGATGGATGTACAGAGAGTACTTGACTTATTTCATCCATCTAAGCTCTGTGTTTGTCTTTGATATGGTGACTCAGACTGAACTCTCAACTGCCCTGCACTGGTATAAACATACCTGCTCTGTAGTCACTCCTGCTCATCTCATCTATTCCCTATTTGTTCATGAATTTAAAATTTGTTCATGGCCAACAACAAATATAAAAAATAGAGAAGATAAAATAAGTAGGGTCATTCACCTAAAGAGCTTGTAATCTCACAATTCCTCGCTTATTTTCATACAGTTCTTTCAGCAGAGAAGGAAGAGCATTACAGGCTACTCTCAGCTTGGATCACTTTACTCTTGAGGACACTGATTGATAAATTTGGAAGCTGTACTGCAGTGGAATGCTTAGTTAACCCACTTTTCAATTTGTCTGATCTAAAGAAATACAGTATATTCTTTACTCTGCAGCCAAGTAAAGAGTAAGCCAAGAAAGAGCTCATGATTCTGTGTAATAGAGTTCCATTGGCTTTCTTTTCCTCTTATGCAAGAAAAAATCACTACTAAATTCAATGAGACAGTATGAAATAAATAAATAAAATGGATTTTGTAGATGATTATCTTCTAAACTTAAATAATATTACTGAAGCATAATTATTACAGACAGGGTGGAAAATTTCAGAAAAATGTGTGTGTGTGTGTGTGTGTGTGTTTGTTTGTTTTCCACATCTCCTCCTAAAAGAAGGGTGAGTGAGGAGGAGATTTGGGGGGGGGGGGGGGGAAGGGAGGGAAGAGGAAGAGGAAGGAAACATAGAGAGGCAAGGAGATGAAGAAATAGAGGGGGGTGTAGAATATGAACATAGAGATGAGGTAAGTGGAAATGATGGACAAGGGGGGGGGGGATGAAATGTGTGCTATACCTGTGCGACTTGCGTGTAAAAGGTCGGTGGTTTGGGGGGGGGGGGGGCGGGCAGCTCAACTGCGTGGTTATCAGCATTGTGTGTAAAAGGCTAATTACAAATATGAAAACAGTTGTATGTGTATGGTCCACACATCTTTCTAAATCAGTGGATCGATTTTAACCAAACTTTATACATACAACGTTTTTTACCCATGGACACGGGCAATACTACAGTGTTTTGGTCAGGCTGGATTGCACTCGGAAGATGCAGTGTTTACTATCTCATTTAGTGTATCATGAGTCCATGCTGACACTACAAAATGTGTAACAGCCTTCTGAAGAAAAGTTTCTTGCCCCAGAAGACTATTGACAATCTTTAATTCTTATACTGCTGTTCCCCTAAGGTTATATGGTCTTCTGAAGAGCCACAAGGAAGGGGTTTTGCTTAGGCCAATTGTGAGTAACATTTGTGCTCTGACATATTGTGTAGCAAAAACACCTTGCTGTTGAGCCCATTAGTGCATCAGTGTGAGCATCACATTAAGAACTTGATCCATTAATTACATAGACTAAAGGGAATATGTTTGAATGACTCTGATATTCTAATACTAATTTTTGATGTGGTCTCTGTCTTCATTCACATTCCTCTGTCTGATTAATTATGGTTAATTGAGGTTAGGTTTTATATTGAATTAACAAACCTATTTTGACATGTGTTGAATTCCAATTACATTTTGTTCAATGACCAGCACTATGAGCAGACAGGTGGAACCATGATGGGAAGTCTATTGTCACCCATTATTGCCAATCTTTTTATGTAAGTCTTCAAGAAATGTGCCTTGAAATCGGCAGCTTTGAAACATATGTGGTTCTTTTTCTTTTTTCAGATATGTGTATCATACTTCTGTTGTTTCGCATCATGCCAGTGAGAATTTGAACTATAATTTAAAACATCTGAATTCAATCCACCCGAATATTTGTTTCAGTATGGATGTGGAAAAAGAGGCTGCCTTCCCTTCCTTGATTTGTTGGTGGGGAAGGAGGTTGTCTGTACATTTGGACATGCTATTTGTAGGTAGCCATTTCACTCTAACTTGTATCTATAGGCTGGTAGTTGTCACCATCTGACTCAGCGTCAAATGGCACTTCGTAACTAGGCTCACAAGGCTCATGTCTTCTCAGACTCAGAGAGTTTATCAGCAGGGTTAGCTCATCTTGAGGTCACATTTCATCACAATGGTAACAGAGAAAGACAGATCAGAAGTCTGTTGCACTATCGATGAACTGTGCACTGGGTGAGTGACAGTAATACCGAGAGGCACCAAAGTATACAACCTTTTTGTCTTATGCAGATAGCATTTTCAACAGGAGTGGTCATACTTTGCAGGAATATGATGTGAAATAGTTTTTTGATGAGCATCTAAGATTAAGGTCATTTAGATACCATAAAGGAAGATCTTGGTGTCTGTTGTATTCCTTGCAGTTGTGGCATGTCATACATGTTCAGACTACCAGGACTGTGGAAGACTGGTTTACTGAGCATGAGTGTAACACCCACCTACAACAGCTGAGCAAATCTGCTGTTACAGAATATTGTCTTGGCACTGGTCATCCTAAGGAATGTAACAAGATTCTGATATGCACTTTCACCCATTGAGATGGCATTTTTAAGGAAGTAGTTGAAATTAAATAGAGATGGAGGGTTTTATTTAAATTTTGCATGGAAGCCTCCTCTCTCCCTTGCAAAAAACAGAGGGACACAATTAATGCTATCACATCTGCTGGTTATTAACTTTCACTATAGCTAATGTCTGATGTTGGTCATCTTTGATTGTATGGTGGTGCTACTGTTTACAGTGTGCATGGGCATGCACACACATGGATGTGTGTTGGTGTATGTATGTGTGTGCTTGCATTATCTTTCTGCAGTTGCTCTACAAATCAAGGTTTTAAAATCCCTTGCTAAGTGCTTAGTTGCTGCAATTTTGTCTTCAAAATGACAGGGTGTGCACCTGTTGAAATATCGTCAGTTGTTTTTGATGTCACTTGGCTGCATCCCCATAAGTTATTTGAACATAACACCTATTGTCTGAAAACAAGCACTGTGTGGGTAAGAACTACTGTATCTACACTATGTGATCAAAAGTATCCGCACACCTGGCTGAAAACGACTTACATGTTCATGGTGCCCTCCATTGGTATTGCTGGAATTCAGTGTGGTGTTGGCCCACCCTTAGCCTTGATGTTAGCTTCCACTCTCACAGGCATATGTTCAATCAGGTGCTGGAAGGTTTCTTGGGGAATGGAGGCCATTCTTCATGGAGTGCTGCAGTGAGGAGAGGTACCGATGACAGTCGGTGAGGCCTGGCATGAAGTCGGCATTCCAAAACATCCCAAAGGTGTTCCATAGCATTCATGTCGGGACTCTGTGCTGGCCAGTCCATTACAGGGATGTCATTGTTATGTAACCACTCCACCACAGGCTGTGCCTTATTAACAGGTGATTGATCATGTTGAAAGATGCAATCACCATCCCCAAATTGCTCTTAAACAATGGGAAGCAAGAAGGTGCTTAAAATATCAATGTAGGCCTGTGCTGTGATAGTGCCATTCAAAACAACAAGGGGTGCAAACTCCATGAAAAACATGACCACATCATAACACCATTACCTCCGAATTTTACTGTTGACACTACACACACTGGCAGGTGACATTCACCATGCATTCACCATACCCACACCCCACCATAAGATGGCTACATTGTGTACTGTGATTCATCACTCCACACAATGTTTTTCCACTGTTCAATTGTACAGTGTATAAAGGTGTCGTTTGGCATTTACCAGCATGATGTGTAGCTTATGAGCTGCCGCTCAACCAGGAAATCCCAGTTTTCTCACCTCCCATCTAACTGTCATAGTACTTGCAGTGGATCCTGATGCAGTTTGGAATTCCTGTGTGATGGTCTGGATAGATGTCTGGCTATTACACATTATGATCCTCTTCAACTGTCGGCAGTCTCTGTCAGTCAACAGATGAGGTTGGCCAGCATGCTTTTGTGTGGTACATGTCCCTTCACGTTTCCACTTCACCATCACATTGGAAAGAGTGGATCTAGGGATGTTTAGAAGTGTGTAAATCTCGCATACAGACGTGTGACACAAGTGACACCCAATGACCTGACCACGTTCGAAGTCCGGGAGTTCCACAGAGCACCCCATTCTGTTCTCTCACGATGTCTGATGACCACTGAGGTCGCTGTACTTGGCAGTAGATGGCAGCACAATGCATGTAATATGAAAAACGTATGCTTTTGGGGATGTCCGGATAAATTGATCACATAGCGTAGCCTGCATTGAAGGAAAGAGGGGGAGGGGGGAGGGGAGGTAGAAAGAGTTGGTAAGACCCGACTTCTCAGCTGACCTGCATGACTGATACGTTGTGTGGATAAGATTGAGTTTGTTCCAGGCATTTACTTAAAGCTAATGCTCAGCACCAATGGTACTACTCTGTGTCATAAAATCTCTGAGGAATGCCTGTCTCATCCTAGTCCATCCTAACTTAAAACTACCTAGATGCTGCAGTCTGACTGGAAATAGTATGTGTGAATACTGTGTCAGTAGGTAAAATACGTTGGTGGCTGCTTCTGAAGGAAGATATTGCTGAAGTGTGCCCAAAAATGACCTTAGACACTTCTGTCCTCTCATTTAAAATACAGACACAGCCCTCTTTCAAGGCACAATAAAACTCTACTTCCTCTAAATTTGATAGAAACCACCCTTTTTCTTAAAAGTACAACACCCTAATGCTTTCCATTATATCCACCAATGAATGCTGCTCGTTCTTGAGATGCTCGTCAGCTGTAGCAAAGCATCTCAAGAATGAGGAGCATTCATTGGCAGATATAATGGAAGGCATGATGGTGTTGCACTTTGTAAAAAAGGGGAGGTTGCTATCAAATTTAGGGGAGCTAAAGATTTATTTGTACACCAATACTGACTTCACAAAGAATTGTTAAATCAGGATCTGAAATCAAGCAGCAGGGCACAGTGAAACAGATGTATTTTTAATACATAAATACCATACATGGAAATATAAATAACTATCATTATCTGTAGACAGTCCAGGTTGTATTGCACTTAAGCACAGACAATCCAATCAATGAACCAGAGAGAGAGAGCCAAAAAATTGTTTTCAAAGATTGATTGAGCACAGTGGACACAGAAAAGTTGAAATGTTTTGCAGTGAGCTTCCAGTTCAGATGTTTGTTTGCACACATGACAGCATGTGGTTGACTGGTGTCCAGACTACAGCTTATCCATGATGCTGCTACTGGCAGCAACTGGCGTGCACTGTGGAGGAATGCTCATCTGCATTAAGGCCATTGCCCACACTGTATCCATGGGCAATGGCTGTGCATGCTGTGCTGTTGCACAGACTGAATTGGAGACAACAAACTAGGTGTTAGGAGCTGACACCACACCCCTCTTCTCTGTGACTGAAAAGGGAAGAGAACTCAGCCATGTAGACAGCCTTCTGACATGCCAGTGACACTTGACTGATGAGATCAACCTGAAGGAAAGATGGTCTTCGTGCAGCTCAGGTTGAGTGCCTTGGAGGCATCTGCCTGCGTATGCCAGGAAAGCTGGCAAAACCGAAGTGTCCAGGAACACCAGCAGCAGTGGTACGTGACACAGCTGTACTGTCAGGACTCAGCAACTGAATGAGGGGTAGCTTGCATTGGTCCAGAACAGTGGCCTTGGGCAAAGTGCCAATGATTGCAATGGGCAGATATAATGCCCATGACATGGTTGACAACAATGGTAATGACAGAGGCTGCAGTGCTGGCGGAGAGGCATGTGGTGATCCCAAGGTGAGATCACGTGCAGTCACAGACCTGAAATGTGGCTGCAACACTGATGTAGACTGCAGTGGTGATGTCATAATGACATCACTAGAGTTTTGGCCCCAAGCTGCAACTGTGACTCTGCTGCTGGGTATGGCAGCTGCAGTGGTGATGGTGACTGCAACCATGATGGGACTGAAGGCAGCGGTATAGGTGGCAGTGTCAGCTTCGGCGGCATGATAGCCCTGGCTGCAGTGGATGCAGTTCCAAATTCCAACAATGCTGCAATAGCTGAGTCTGTAGGGGAACCCTATAGGGAAAAGCAACAGTCTTGCCATATGATAGCAAGAGGACGATCTAGCAAGAGGACGATCTACTGATTTGATTCTGGTGCCACAGCAACCTGCCAGAAGGGCCTAAGGTAAGATACATCGAATGCCCTTTTGTATCCACGATTGTCCCAAGGTCCACTTTTTGGTAGAGAAATAGTGAAAATAAATCTGTTGGACAATTGAAAACTTTATATTGATTACCAAGGGCTCTCTGCTGGACAGACGTTGCAAGAGATAAGCAATGTCCACTGCTGCTGACAATGCAATTATTCAGCTGGTGAATGGTCAGTGATAGGCAAGGAATAACATGAATTTAGAAAAAAGCGATAAGGCATCTTCTTTAGTGTGGTATTTGTTAAGCTTGAGCATTTGCTGCTTGAAAGTATGAATGAGTCACTCTGCATCACCATTCAATTGAGGATGAAATGGGTCGGTATGCAGATGGGAAACACCATTCTGGTTGCATAAGTCCAAAAATTACTTCGATGTAAATTACAGACCATTGTCCAATACCAAATGGTGAGCAATCTGTCAGTGGCAAAGATCCAAGCTAAGATTTTAACAGTGGCAGAGGGTGTTGTCAACTGCATTGGCATAACAAATAGGAAGTTTGAATATGCATCAACAAGTACCAACCATTATCAACGTAGAAAGGATCCTGCATAATCAGCGTGTAGCCTCTGCCGTGGTCCATCAGGCTTACACCTTGAGAAGAACTGCTGCTGCTGTATAGCCTGAGTCTGTTGACAAAAATGGCAGCTAGTTGTCACAGCATCAATCTGACAATTAGTGTCCACAAATGAACAGCACTTTCTTCTGGGCTACTTAGTGCATACCACTCCCTAGTCATTGATTGAAGGAGTTCTAAAACTCACTTTGCAGTGAGGCAGGGATAAGTAAGTGAGTCATCTTCTGTGAATTGTGCAGCAGAAGCACTCCACCATAAATCAATAAGGATTGTTGAAAAGCAAAGTATCTTCTGGTGACATCTAAAATATTGACTTTTCTCGCTGGCCATTGTGTCAAAACATGGTGGCAGATGCTCCCCAGTGTCTCATCAGTGTATGTATCCTGAGCCACCAATAAAGAGCATCCAGCAGAAATTAATCCAAAGATCGTAGACATGGTTTTCAATCTGAAGACATCGAAGCTCAGTTCCGTCAGACTCTTCATCACGACCGACTGGTAACCACAATAATGCATCTGCTTCGACATGCTGTTTCAGTGGGCAGTACATGAATTCATAGTTAAAATTGTTTAAAATCGAGGCCCCTGATTCCAAATTGTATTCTGCCCTTCTGATATTCAGTCATGTCAAAACAATGCAGCAAGCAGCTTATGGTAAGTAATCAGGGTGAACTTGGAGCTGTAAATATATTTGTGAAAATGATGAACTGCAAACACACTAGCTAGGACCTCTTTTTCCACCTGACTCTATTGGATGTATGTTGGTTCACCATCTTTGAGGTGAGGTGAATGTTTTTGGCCTGTCATGACGGTCAACCTTGTGTGATAAGATAGTGATGATGCCATACTGGCATCCCCCAGTTTGTTAAGAGGCATAAAATTTTTGATGCTTTAGGCATAACCTGCATTTAATAGATGATTTTACCCAAAAACCTGAAATTTATGTAATACCTGAAATGGTTTCTGAAGGTTGGAGGGGTGGTTCTGTTGATCCTTGCAAAATACAGTAATGTTGTCCAAGCAGCTGCAGTAGCAGAGGAACCTCCTTGCTGACCTGTTCATGATACTGAAATACAGCTAGGGCTGAGGAAACTCTGAAAGGCAATCTTTTATATCTGTATAACCATTGTGGTGTGTTAATCACCAGTTTCTGTTTCATGTCATAGTCCACTTCCATTTGAAAATATGTATCTTTGAGGTCAACTTTTGAAAAATATTGTTACCCTCCAAGCCTGACTGCTAATTCTGTGGGCTTCTGCATCAGCTAGGTATCCATAATGGCTTGTGTGTTGACTGTAAATTTGAAGTCTTCCCACAATTGAATTTCACCATTTTTCCTGTGAACAATCACCATTGAGGTGGATCATTCACTTTGTCACCAGTTCGATGTCTCCTAAACCTTGTAATAAATCCAATTCAATTTTGATGGAGTCTTGCAGAGCAAAGCGCAGATTGTTCAGTTAACAGCTGCACGAGTTCAGTCTGCAAAGTGAGCAGTTGTCCAAGCTGGTCAGATATTGTAAATCATATCACTAAAAATACAATTGATAGCTGATGATCAGCAGAAAATCATCTTCCATGCCATCCTTGTTGCCAGTGAAGTATACCAATACAGTCTTCACAAAGTATAATTAAATCAAGATTTGCAATCAGGAAGCAGTGCAAATTGAGCCAGGTATATTTCAAGTAGATAAACACCATACAGACTCACACAAAAAGAACTCATTCACACACATGACCACAGTCTCTGGCAGTTGGAGCCAACTGCCAGAGACTGTGGTCATGTGCGTGTGAGTAGCGTTTGCATGAGTCTCTGTGTGTGTGGACGTGCATGTGTGTGTGGGCGTGTGTGTGTGTGTGCGTGCGTGTGTGTGCGTGTGCTTGTGTGTGTGCATATTGTCTGTTTATGACAAAGGTCTAGTTGGCCGAATGCTAACTTTCTGACAGCCGTTTTGTTGTGCATTTCTGTGACTCAGCATCTCCACTATATGGTGAGTAGCAGCTATCCTTTTCATAATACTGTTGCATTCCATCCTGGATTTTCCATGGACAGTCCAGGTCATGCAACACTTGACCCCAGACAATTCAATTGATGAGCCAGAGAGAGAACCAAATAACGTTTTCAAATGTTCGTCTTAATCTGATGATGTGTTGAGCAGTTGAGCTATTGACTGTTGATGCTGACACAGAGAAGTTGAAAGGTATTAGCACATGTGATGGTATGTGGTAGACTGGTGTCGGAGTGTATGTCTCTCCCATGGTACCAATGCTGGTGGGAGTTGCTGTGCACTGTGGAGACACATGGTCTGCATTAAGACGATTGCCCATGCCATATTCTTGTCAACACCTACACATGCTGTGTGAGTGCATGGACTGAATTGGTGGCATGAAATTAAGTATCAGAAGCCAACACAATATTTCCCTCATTTCCACTTTCTGTCAACCATAGTCAGTTGACTTATTCATGTTTTCAATAAATATCATTGGCGCAACATGGAACTCATTAGACTAATCCTTTAATTCATCTTGCAGAGTTTATAACTTCTTATATTAATCTGGAGAGTAAAATACTTCTTCAGTATTGCTGCATTAGAATAGAACATATTTCAGTTATAATCACAATGAAAAAAATTGTGATGTGTGTGAGTGAGTACTTCACTTAGTAGTCAAATCATATCCTTTTTTTTTTACTATTTTTCGGTTCATTGACACCAGAGACTTTATGTACATTATATACATTGTGAAAGTGAATGTGATCACACCAGTATTCTATTTAATATGTGCTAGTAATCCAACCCTGCTTCCTGCAGATAGCCTTAAGTATCTGTGGCCGAACAATTTGTTTGGTGTAGCGGCAAAAAATTATACTAAGGTGACAAAAGTCATCGGATAGTGACATGCACATGTTGAGATGGCAGTAGTATTGCATACTCAAGGTATAAAAGGGCAGCACATTGGTGAAGTTGTCATCTGTACACATGTGAAAAGGTTTCCAATGAGATTATAGTGGCATGATAGGAATTAACAGACTTCAAACGCAGAATGGTAGTTGGAGCTATACATGTCTGACATTCAGTTTCAGAAATCATAAGGGAATTCAATATTCTGAGATTCACAGTGTCAAGAGTGTGGTGAAAATACCAAATTTCAGGCATTACCTATCACCTTGGACAATGCAGTGGCCTCCACTTAATGACTGAGAGTGACAATGTTTCCACAGAATTGTCAATGCTAACAATCAAACAACACTGTGTGAAAGAACCACAGAAATCAGTGTAGGATATATGATGAATGTATCCATTTGGACAGTGCAGCTAAATTTGGCAGGGCTGACTGGCACAAGTGCCTTTGCTAAGAGCACACCAGCACCTGCTGCGCCTCTCTTGACCTCATGACCATATCATTTGGATGCTAGATGACTGGAAAACTGTGACCTGGTCTGGTGAATCCCAATTTCATTTCATAAGAGCTGATGGTAGTGTTCAAATGTGGTACAGAGCCCATGAAGCCATAGATCCAAGTTATCAAGAAGCACTGTGCAAGCTGATGGTGGCTCCATAACAGTGTGGCCTGTGTTTACATGGAATGGACTGGGTCCTCTTGTCCAGCTGAATCAATCATTGATTGGAAATGGTTTTGTTCAGCTGCTTGGAGACCATTTACAGCCATTGATGGACTTCATGTTCCCAAACAATGATGGGCTTTTATGAATGAAAATAAACCATGTCACCAGGCCAGAATTGTTTGCAATTAGTTTTTTAATCATTGTGGATAATTCAAACAAATAATTTGGCCACCCATCAGACATTTATGGTACGTGATCAAGAGGTCAGTTCTTGCAGAAATTCCTGTACTGGCAACTCTTTTGAAATCATGGATGGATATAGAGGCAGTATGGCTCAATATTTCTGCTGGGGACTTCCAATGACTTGTTTAGTTGATGCTACGATGAACTGCTGCACTATGCTGGGTGAAAGGATATCCGACATGTTATTGGGAGGTATCCCATGACTTTTGTGACCTCAGTGTGTGTACAGAAATGTCCCTTCTGAATCAGTCTACCTGTTAGTGAAACCCGCATCTATATCCCTTCAGCAGTACTTGAGATTAACCTTCACATACTTTCTGATGTGTTCCATACACATGAGAATCATCTCATTTTTTGGGTCTGTAGAGTGAAAACTTAACCTAATCTAAATAAAGTTCCATCTGGGGACTTTAATTTATAATGTGCATAGATCAATTTCAAGATGTGGTTAGAGGCTGTAAAACAGAACAACATTCAGTACAGTGTTACACCTTCAGAACTAGGCAATAACAAAAATAAAGGAATAATGTTAATTCATTTTGCCACTTAAATTTTATTTTATTTCATTATAAATGGAATTTGTGTTACAGCTATGTACAATATTTTCCATTACATATGATGCCGAATCAGAACAAAGTAGCTGACATTTTCTTGAGCATAAGCTATGTCATTGTTCATAAAGACCTAAAAACATCAGTTCATCATATCTGAAATGTTGTCATTTGCATTTATGTAATTTTAATATCTCCAAATAAAACCACGTACCACCAGCCTATCAGAAAATGAATCCAATGAATCAACTGTGTTTTAGCCTGTTATTTAATTTTGTAATCATTCATTATCATCATCATCAACAACAACATCAACAGTCATTTGAAATCCTGCATAGTGAGTTTTTTTCTAGCTTTATATCTATTTTTATTCTGCTTCTTGCTCATATGTGATCACAAGAAATTCCAAAGCCATTTAAGACTATCACATCCTGTAAAATTTCCTTTATCATTTGAAAATATTTACTCACTTTCAATTGCAGTGCCATTTGAATCCTGCTAAGTCCATTATTTACTCATCACCTTGAAAAAAAAATATGTTAAGGATAAATATCTTTTGCCCATCATCTAATTTTAATAATACATTGTCTATGCAATTGCTGGTATCATACCAAAACTTTGTCTGTATTTCATAGCCAATGAGAAACCTCAGTTTCAACCAGTTTTATACTAATAGTACTTGAGAAACAATAAAATGGTTCCATCTATGTTAAAACAGTGAAATATGAGTACAAGATATGCCGGGAAAGTATGTACTGCTTTGGAAAAAAAAACTCACAAAAACATTCTTTCAAACCAGAATTTATTTTTATAAGAAAGAGCACTTCTTAAGCTATTTTCTGCATAGTTGCCACCACTGTTCAGACATTTGTTTTTGCAGGAAACCAACTTTTCCATGCCTTCTTCTTAGAAGGAAGCCACAAGTGAAATCAGCCACTGATGAACGCCATTTTTTATTTGTTCATCGCTGTTAGGGCGCCTTCCATCAATTATGCTACAAGTTTATGAACAAGTGGTAGTAAGGGGTGATTGAACTGGTCCCAACTGACCTGTTAAATCAGGTTATGAGTGACACCAGCAGAATGGGGACATACGTTGTCACAGAGCAAAAAGCGCAAGAAGCGTGGACTGCTCACTCACTGAGCAGTCCACACATTTCATTTTGAATTGTGTGCCATAATTTTCTCAGTGTTACACAGAATCATACCACATTGGCAGTTTAATCTCTGGGAAGGAACTCAACAAGCAAAGTGCCCTGTCTATCCCAGAACACAGTGCATATAATTTTTTGTTCTGACATTGCTTGGAATTTTTGTTTTTTGAGAGATTGTGAGTGCCTCCACTCCTTTGACTGTTATTTTGATTCTACAGTGATGTGAGGAATCCAGGTCTCATCACTGGTCACAATTCTGTTTAATAAATTTGTATCCGTCATCACAGTTTTTGAAATTTGTGGAAACTCATTAAAAAGCATTCTTATTGTAAACCATCTGTTTTCATGAATTTTCTCATTCACTTTCTCAACCAAGCCATCATTAACAACAGAAGATTGCCTATTCTGCACTTTGTCATGAACACTGCTTTCTCCATCATTGAATCCCCACACATTGTCTCACTGTTCCATCAATCATTACATTTTCATCATAGATCCCTATAAGCTGGCAATAAATTTCAGCTGGCTCAAAATTCTTTGCATTTAAAATCTCTATCACAGAATGCACTTCACAGTCAGTGGGCTCAGAGAGCATCTTAAATATTTTGAATGATCAATAACAAATGTAAACACAACACAAACTGTCTGTAATGGTGTCAGTGGGAGGACAACAAGAGAGATGTGTGTGAACGTACACAACTGTGACATTAATGCTATGGTAGCAATAGAATGAAATAGTTCTTATTTTCCAGACAAGCCATGTATCTGTATGGCAATCCTAAAATTTTTGTTAGGCTTTGTCAAGATAGTGAAAAATTCAGAATTAAAGAAGGAATTCAACATGGAGACACAATTCCATTTAAGGTACTCTCAGAGGAAGTTTTCAGATCCTTAATAGGTAAGGTGAGTAATTAACTATTGCCACCTGGAATAATTGTGAAAGTATGATAGGAGCTGAGAAGTTTGTGGGACAAAGTTGCATGGGACAACAGGGGCCATAATATAATGTTGGTTTCTTGTTGCTAGGTGGGGTCATGTCAGTGATATGAGGTTCAACTTCATTTTTATAAATGGGATGCTATAGTTTGGTATTTATTTTGTGATAGCAACTATCAAAACAAATCCAATAATGTGTAACATTAAGGTCTTTGAATGTCAATGCTGGTCAAAAAGGTGGCATGAACATCCATTTAGAGAAGGTGTTCGAAGTGATGACCATTGGTATCAATGCAATGCTGCAATCTCCTTATTATGGATTGAGTGGTATTCCTTATCACTTTGGCACTTATTAAAGCACATGTTCTGACAATTCTCTTTTGTGTATTGTGCAAATAGTAAATATTCAAAAATATGGCGTATCCATCTAACGTGCCATTGACATGTAAACACCATTTGAAGGTTTCACAATACAACACTAATTGGAACAGTAAGACTAGTATCGTCAAATCAAGCGAATGTGAATGATGTATTCCTTTGAAGAACAAGTCGATATGCTTCTCATTTATGGAGAATGCCAAAAAAATTCAGTGATGGCTAGAGATGCTGAAAGATATCCTCAACGTACTCACCCTACACGTCATACATTTAAATATGTATATCATAAATTGAGAACAACTGGATCTTCAATGCATCAGAAACATATCCGGCAAAGGAGAGTTACTATCAAGGGAATGGAAATTGGTACTCTTGCCACTGGTTAGAGATCTTTGTGTTAGTTCATGTCAAATTGCAAGGGAATCTGGCATGAGCCAGAGTAGTGCTGTTTGTGTTCTGCATCACCATAAATATTATCCTTGTAATATCAGTTTCCACCAAGAATTAGCAGGTACAGATTGTATGCATTGCATTGAATTCTGCTGATGGGCTCAAATTCAGATTCAGAGGGATGCCACTGCCTTATCAAAGGAACCTTCAGTACCGGGCAGGAGGGTTTGCTTTCTCCAGCGAAATTGAGGGCTACACCGGTGGTAGTGTAGCTACAGGGAAGGGGGTTCTCTATAGGTAAGGCGAAGCCAACCCTTCTATGGGAGTAAACCCTGATTCCAAATCCTGGTCCTCCAAGTTGGGGGTTGGTTCAGTGGGCCAGTACCCCATTATCCACAAAAAAACTTCTCTACAAGCTCAAGAATCTAAAGCAGAGGCTCAGAAATCAGATAGGAACTCTTTACAACAATTATTGGCAAGGAAAAGGGCATTGAGAGTTGGTACATATAATGTTCAAAGCCTGACAAATAAACACACCAAAATAGAGAATGAAATTAGTTGACTGAAAGTAGACATAATTATTCGGTCAGAAACAAAAAAGAAGGGACAAGGGAATGAGAAATTTGGAAATTTCATCCGATTTTGGTCTGAAATTGATAAACATAAATGAGCAAAAGGCATTTGCATGTGAAAGAATTGCCACTATTAGCATCAAGTTATATGTCATTGAAACAGTTACGATAGGGGTGTAGGCACCAAATGGCAATACGACACAGCAAACCAAAAACCACTCCTACCAGAAATTAGATCATCTAATCAAGCAAGTCAAAAAGCACAAAGAAGTAATAATAGCAGGAGATTTTAATGCGAGGGTTGGCTCACAAGTAAATGATGCAGTAGTAGAAAGATATGGAGAAAATGTAATTAACAGTTCTGGAGAAAATCTTGTAGAATTCTGTAACCAATGTGACTTGAAAATTCTAAACACACAATAGTCACATAAAAATATCCACAGATATACATGGGAGAGACCATCATTACAGCAGAAATCAATAATTGATTACATCATTACCAAGCAATGGCCAAAAACGGTAGTTCAAGACTGTAGAGTCATGTGGGGAGCCAACTGTGGGTCTGATCATTACTTACTTTTAGCAAAGTTGACATACCTATTTAGGAGAAAACCAGCAACAACTGGACAAATGATTGACCACAGCAATCATGAGAAATTAAAGCAGGCAAGTTATAAGCTCTTTCTCCTGAAGCAGTTGAGCATCAATGATTTATTTCAACACAGATTAGAAAATGAACTAAAAGCGATTCCAGAAGATGAGAATGTTGAGGTAGAATATGAAAATATTAAAAAGGCACTTACAAAAATTTCTCTAAAGGTACCAGGGACAGAGTGTAAGAGTCTAGGTAAAGGGGATCCTCCATGGATGTCTGGTGACCTGAAGATATTGATTAGCACTCCATCATCAGGCCACAAGTGTGGTCCATCGGGACCATCCGACCGCCATGTCATCCTCACTGAGGATGCGGATAGGAGGGGCATGTGGTCAGCACACTGCTCTCCCGGTCGTTACGATGTTTTTTTTTTGACCGGAGCCGCTACTATTCGGTCGAGTAGCTCCTCAATTGGCATCACGAGGCTGATTGCACCCCTAAAAATGGCAACAGCACATGGCAGCCCGGATGGTCACCCATCCAAGTGCCGGCCACGCCCGACAGCGCTTAACTTCGGTGATCTGGTGGGAACCGGTGTATCCACTGCGGCAAGGCCGTTGCCAAAGATGTTGATTAGGGAAAAGAAAAATCTTTACAAAAATGGTTATCAACTAAATCACTATAAGACAGGCAAAACTACCAGACAACAAATTAAAAATTAAGAAACAGAATTAAATTAGAAAAGAACAAGGTGTGGGAACAGAAATATATTGAAATTGAGAGTCTAACAGGTGGATCAAAAACAACAGAATAAACAAAGCAGAAATTACCTTAAAGGAATGGGGAAAAAAACATTATGCAGACCTTTTAACTGAAGATAGGCCATATTACACACAAGAGAATGAAGAAAAGATGGAAGTAACTGATCAAAATATAAACATTACAATAGAGGAAGTGAATTGTGCATTAATTAAAATGAAGAATGGCTGATCACATGGTCCAGGAAACATTCCTGTTGAATTATTGATGGCTGGAGGAAGATATCTGAAGAAACGAATAACCTGCCTGATGAAAAACTGTTGTATAAGGATTGAAATTCCCTCAGAGTGGAAAAAGTCAGTTATGGTTTCTATTTTCAAGAAAGGGAATAGAAAAGACACAAACTGCTATAGAGGCATTAGTGTCAACTCTACAATGAGCCACTTATTTAGCAAGATAATGTTTGAAAAAATTAGCCAAATGTTGGACACCATATTGGGGAAGACCAGAGTGGGTTTAGACATAACAGATCATGTACAGATAACCTATTTATTTTACATTAACTAATGAAGAAATTTATAGCAGCAGGGAAGGAGCTACACATTGCCTTTGTAGATTTAGCAAAAGCTTATGATACAGTCCCTCGATCTAAGTTGTGGGAAGCTATGAAAGATGTAGGTATGGATGATCACCTTTTACAAATAATTATTGAAATGTACAGAGATAATGCGGTGCAGATTAGATGAGGGTCTAAGTTATCAAAACCTATTAATGTCACTAAAGGTTTGCAACAAGGTTGCAGTTTGTCACCCATCTTGTTCAATTTCTATGTAGAAGTGGTTCTCCGCTGTCAACGATGTACAGATATTTTCATTAAGCTTCGCTGATGGTCAAGCTATTATAGCACAAGATGATTATGACCTTGAGTTCATGATATGACGATTATATCAGGAATACAACAGACTGGGACCACAAATGAGTCTAACAAAAACAGAGTATCTGGTGGTGAATAGTGATTCTAAATTTGAAGTACACATAAATGACAAAGCAGTTATGAGACAAGTAGAGAAATTTAAATATCTTGGGGCACATATTGATGAAAATGGATTGCGCCATACAGAAGTAAAATATAGAATACAGCAAAGCAGAAAAGTGTTAGGATGTATGAATTCTTATTGGTGGAATAAGAATATTTAAAACAGCAATAAGAAAAGAGTAGGTAAGATAATGGTTGAACCAGTGCTATACTATGGGTCAGAACTTTGGATCTTAAATGCGGATCCCAAAAGAAGACTAATAGCTGCGGAAAGGGATTATTTGCATAGGACTGCCAGAATATCAAGAATCGTTAGGAAATGTAATGATGAAGTAAGAGCTAGAATGAAGGCAAATGATACAGTGACAGATAGAATTGAAAGAAAATCATTAAAATGGTATGGACATATGATGCGAATGCCAGATCATCAGTGCCAGAGAAGATTCATGTTTGGAAACCACCTAGCAGATGTAATTGGGGAATTTCATGACCTCTTGGACAGACCGCATAAATGGAGTAATGGAGCATCACAGCATTCACAAGGAAGTTACACTGGATACAGAGGGTTGGCAGAGGATGAAAGGGATACAATAAGATGTTGTTATTAATTAATCTACACTCCTGGAAATTGAAATAAGAACACCGTGAATTCATTGTCCCAGGAAGGGGAAACTTTATTGACACATTCCTGGGGTCAGATACAGCACATGATCACACTGACAGAACCACAGGCACATAGACACAGGCAACAGAGCATGCACAATGTCGGCACTAGTACAGTGTATATCCACCTTTCGCAGCAATGCAGGCTGCTATTCTCCCATGGAGACGATCGTAGAGATGCTGGATGTAGTCCTGTGGAACGGCTTGCCATGCCATTTCCACCTGGCACCTCAGTTGGACCAGCGTTCGTGCTGGACGTGCAGACTGCGTGAGACGACGCTTCATCCAGTCCCAAACATGCTCAATGGGGGACAGTTCCGGAGATCTTGCTGGCCAGGGTAGTTGACTTACACCTTCTAGAGCACGTTGGGTGGCACGGGATACATGCGGACGTGCATTGTCCTGTTGGAACAGCAAGTTCCCTTGCCGGTCTAGGAATGGTAGAACGATGGGTTCGATGACGGTTTGGATGTACCGTGCACTATTCAGTGTCCCCTCGACGATCACCAGTGGTGTACGGCCAGTGTAGGAGATCGCTCCCCACACCATGATGCCGGGTGTTGGCCCTGTGTGCCTCGGTCGTATGCAGTCCTGATTGTGGCGCTCACCTGCACGGCGCCAAACACGCATACGACCATCATTGGCACCAAGGCAGAAGCGACTCTCATCGCTGAAGACGACACGTCTCCATTCGTCCCTCCATTCACGCCTGTCGCGACACCACTGGAGGCGGGCTGCACGATGTTGGGGTGTGAGCGGAAGACGGCCTAACGGTGTGCGGGACCGTAGCCCAGCTTCATGGAGACGGTTGCGAATGGTCCTCGCCGATACCCCAGGAGCAACAGTGTCCCTAATTTGCTGGGAAGTGGCGGTGCGGTCCCCTACGGCACTGCGTAGGATCCTACGGTCTTGGCGTGCATCCGTGCGTCGCTGCGGTCCGGTCCCAGGTCGACGGGCACGTGCACCTTCCGCCGACCACTGCCGACAACATCGATGTACTGTGGAGACCTCACGCCCCACGTGTTGAGCAATTTGGCGGTACGTCCACCCGGCCTCCCGCATGCCCACTATACGCCCTCGCTCAAAGTCCGTCAACTGCACATACGGTTCACGTCCACGCTGTCGCGGCATGCTACCAGTGTTAAAGACTGCGATGGAGCTCCGTATGCCACGGCAAACTGGCTGACACTGACGATGGCGGTGCACAAATGCTGCGCAGCTAGCGCCATTCGACGGCCAACACCGCGGTTCCTGGTGTGTCCGCTGTGCCGTGCGTGTGATCATTGCTTGTACAGCCCTCTCGCAGTGTCCGGAGCAAGTATGGTGGGTCTGACACACCGGTGTCAATGTGTTCTTTTTTCCATTTCCAGGAATGTACGTATTGGTTAATCCTGTAATAACAATAATTTTATTTATTCATGAGGCTACATTCACGAACCATGGAAATGTTAATTTACATAACATACATTATTGGGCAACTGAAAATCATGTTGGCTGTGGCAGGTTGCACACCAAACCAATGTATGGTGTGGATTCTGGAGGACAGAATTATAGGCCCATATTTCATCGAAGGAAGTCTTAATGGTAGGAAGTACACCACATTCCTGCAAGAAACATTAGGTCTGTTATTGGAAGAAATACCTTTAGGAACAAGGAACAGAATGTGGTATCAACACAGTGGGTGTCCAGCACATTTTTTGCTGATGGCTAAAAATGAGTTGCAGAGACAATTCTCAAGTTATTGGATTGGACACAGAGGAAATGTGTGATGGCTGGCTCACTTGGCAGACTTGATGCCTCTATTCATGTGGGGATTCGTAAAAGACATTGCTTATAAAGACTTTCCAACTACACCTGAAGATATGCGATAGAGAATTGTTAGAGCATGTACATCAATAAGTGTCAATGTGATAAGGAATACCACTCAATCCACGATAAGATAATTGCAGCATTGCATTGATACCAATGGTCATCCCTCTGGACACCTTCTGAAAATGGATGTTCATGCCACCCTCGTGACCTTCGTTGTCCTTCAAAGACCTTACTGTTACACATCATTGAATTCATCTCGATAGCCACTGTCAGAAAATAAGTACCAAACTATAACATCCCATTTAAAAAAACAAAGTTGATCTTCATATCTCTGAAGTGACCCCACCTAGCAACAAAATACCAATCTCATATTATGGCCCCTGTTGTCACATGCAACTTTGTCCCACAAACTTTTCAGCTCCTATCATACTTCCAGAGCTGTCCGTGGTGGCAATAGTTAGTGGCTCACCCTGTATAACAGAAATGGAAGATACAACATATGGGTGTAAGCATGAGAACCAACAACAGAAAAATTTGAGCCATTATCATGTCAGTGAAATATGATCTCAATTGTTAATTGTTAAAACTATAAACCACAAACAAGGAAATGTTTCCAACATTAGAATTCATCATGCATGTAATGCACATGATTTTGCAGCCCACCTTATTTGAGCCAACATCACTTTTCCCTTACTTCTTTCATACTTTCTTTTTCAGCTTTCATACTTGAAACCATTATTAGTTTTTTTCTTTACCTCTCTTTCTGGTTATTTATATTTCACTGTCTTGCTACCTTTGGAAATCCTTTTATTTCCATTGTATTTTTCCTCTCTTTGATCTGTTGGTTGCTTATATTCATTATTCATAATGTGTAATTTTAGTAAGAACTGCTAGTGTTAATTGCAGCACCCAACAACTGTCCATGTTTTGTGATTATCTTGGCCTTTGGTTTGAGGGAAATTTTTTTTTGTTCACACTCTGTTCATAATTTCTCCATGTAGGTACTTTTTGCTTTCTATGTGCAGTCTCAAATCTCAAGTTTCTTTTCTGTTTGCATTTCTGTGTGCTCAGTTCTCATAGTTTCACTTTGGTAAACTAGTAAGGATATGCTCTGCTTATGTCAAGCAATGGAAAATGTGAAACAGAATTACAGTTGTTTTGAATAGTTTGTTAGTCACCACATAGAAGATGAGTTGAGTGGTAGACAGACATATTGAAAGAAGACTGCTAGGTATTATCAGCTATCGCACTAAGTCCTTTCTCAGATGTAGGCAAAACACACACAAAGTCACACATGCATGACCATCCACTCATCCAAGATCACTGCTCATTACAGTCCTAGTCCAGTCTTTGCACCCAGCGATGCCAGTGTCTATATGTATGTCAGCTATGCATGTGTGAATGTGTGTATTTTTTTGTCTTCTTCTGACAAAGGACTTAGCTTATAATATATAGCAAACTTCTTTTTATCTCACATTTTTATCCTCTGTATTTTGTTGATATTTGTCAATCTTTGCCAAGCTGATAATTACTTACATTGCATGTTTATGTATTTTGTAAAACATGCTATGACATTTAGAAGAGAAAGTTAATACACCATTGTACAAATGTGAAATAGTCATACTTCTAAATTAACAGTTAGCCATGACACAAAGAAAATATGGAAAATTTCGTTGAATACTGAAATTCTTGAGATTGAGGATCCTTCTGCTGTACCTGCAGAAGAAAAATGAGAGGTGTGGAAAGTAGAATGGAAAGGATGAGTAACTCTTGACACTGGTATGAGAGATGCAATCATTGTGATCCATGATATTTTTCAATACATATCACAGTGAAGTGTGCTGGAGATATTTTAATATGGTTTATATGTACACATAAAATAAAATGTTTCCTTCCAATTCATCAAGTTAAATCTCTCCATTCTATCAGGACTCAGATACAGACCTAACACAGTGATTTACAATTTTCCAAAATGTACAGTCTGTTGATTTCCTATTTGTTCATTTTATTTACTTGTGAGTTTCATTTTACTGTGTAGTATTTTAACATATATTACAGTCTTCCATCTCAGCTTCGATCTCATACCATTGTTTCTTTGATGTTTTGCCAATTCAACCTACTTTCTACCATTCAGTTTCCCCATATTGTACATTTAGCTGCATCTTCTCTATCTTATGTCCCTGTTCTATCCTGTATGCTAGTGGACCTTCTTAGGTGGTATACAGTACCTCCTTTGCCCAGGCAGATGGCTCAGTGTTCCTTGATGTATGTAATCTGTAAGGGGCAGTCTAATGAAAATGAGACAGGCTAAAAAAGATAGGTAAACTGTTTTTTATTTCAAACGTAATCACCATTGCTGTTAATACACTTAACCCACTCTGAGTCAAGACAGTCAGTGCCTTCATGAAAAAATGTTTGCAGTTGCCTACAGAACCATGATTATACCCAGATGCACAACCCTCCTAGAGCAAAGAAATTGGCATGAATGTCTTTCTTCAGGGCTCCAAAAATATGGAAATTGCATGGGGAGAGATCGGGACTCTATGGAGGATGTGTAAGGGTGGATATGCATCTCGCCCACATATTGCCAACGTTGGTTAGACTACGCAGAAAAAGTTTTGCTGGAAATCCCTTACATGTCCTCCTTACTGTCCAACTCTTCCTTCATGCAATTTCCTTATTTTTGGAGCAATGAAGAAAGACATTCGTGGCTGTCACTTTGCTTCAGATGAAGAAGGGCACACCTGGTACACTCATGGTTTCATAGGCAACCACAAACATGGAGACATTGACTGTCTTGTCGCACAGTGGGATACATGTATTAACAGTTATTTCAGTTATTTCTTAAATAATAAACAGTTTATGTATCTTATTCCAACCTGTCTCATTTTCATTTGGATACCACTTACACAGTGTTGAGCAGGAAATTTGTCTTCAAAGAGAATATGTTTGCCTATTAGCTATGTCTGGTTCAGTAAACAGAAAGACTTACTGCAAGAAACTATAAATGTTTTGTTCAATGGCTGAGATGTATATTTCACTCACTATGAAAGTTGTTCTTGAACTGACACATTGTTGTTGCTGTCTACTTGCTCCTGAAAAAATTGGAATTTCTGTTCTTGAATTGATAGAAGACGGGCAATGGAATCAGGTCTGACTGATAGGTATATGAGAAGTCATACACTGAATCTCTGCCTTTCAGTAAACTTAAATCAGTTTGTTAATATGGAGAATGAAGTACATGGCGAATATGAAAAAGTAAATAAATAGTATACATATACTATGAGCAAGAATAGGTAATGTGAAACACAAGAGTAATGAAATGAATCTAAAAGAAGTAGCATTTTTGTGCTAATTAATACATTTACATAATACATAGTAATATCTACAGTTTTTCATATTTGTATCATTAATCTCAAATTGTCTATAACTTTTAAAGTTTCTGTTGTTTCTCCAATTCATATTTCTGTTACATAACTCAACACTCAACACATATCCTTGAATTCCTGGAGTGCATGAATTTCACAGAATTTTGTTATCATCTCATTTCTGTACCTCATAAATATGATCGAAGGTTATTATTTCCATCTGTATTTACTTATATATTAAATTACTACAAAAATTAAATGAGTGAAGAGTTTCTTCGACAATATTTGCTTTTTGTGTGGTAAGTGAAGACTTCAGGTGAACTGAAGTATAATGTTTATTGTTTGGATAAATTATCTCAGAACATTATGTTCTGAATTATATTTGTACTTCCTTGAAAAGGTAAGTTCATGATAAAGATGAAGAATATCATTCATAGTTGTAAGACTGAGAGTGAGAGGAACATTTCATTGCACCTTTACTTTTATTTTAGCTGATTTTCTGGCTTCTTAACACGCCTTTCAGAGCACTGGTCAATCATCGCACAATAATCGCTGCCCTGTGATCCTGGAGACAATTTAAAAAAAAAAAAAAAAAAAAAAAAAAAGGCCACCGTGCTTTCTAAATATTTGTTTGGTGCATGCCTGAAATTCAGTTAAACATTGTAAATGTTGTTTATGCCTCTATCTTAATATTCTTTTACAAACATAGACTGCATGACTTGAAAATTCTGTGGCAAACAAAAAAGGAACTCTAGCTAACAAATAGCTATATTACATTAAATGACCTGATGCAACAGTCATCAGGAAAGTCTTGAATTACTGGATATGTTTTATAACATTTTAACCAGTTGAAAAACATGTCATTAATGTGGAATAATAGTGCTTTCTTTAAAATATACACTGAAGAGCCAAAGAAACTGGTACACCTGCCTAATATTGTGTAGGGTCCCCTTGTGCATGCCGAAGTGCCACAACGCGACATTGCATGGACTTGACTAATCGTTGAAATAGTGCTGGAGGGAATTGACACCATGGATCCTGCAGGGCTGTCCATAAATGCATAAGAGGGAGAGAGGTGGAGATCTCTTCTGAACAGCATGTTGCAAGGCATCCCATATATGCTCAATAATGTTCATGTCTGTGGAATTTGGTGGCCAGAAGAAGTGTTTAAACTCAGAAGATTGTTCCTGGAGCCATTCTGTAACAATTCAGGATGTGTGGGGTGTCACATTGTCCTGCTGGAATTGCCCAAGTCTGTCAGAATATGACATGAATGGATGCAAGTGATCAGACATACACGTTACCTGTCAAGAGTCATATCTAGATGTACTAGGGGTTCCCATATCACTCCAACTGGACATGCCCCACACCATTACAGAGCCTCCACCAGCTTGAACAGTCCCTAGCTGACATGCAGGGTGTATGGATTTGTAAGGTTGTCTCCATAACCGTACATATCCATCTGCTCGATAAAATTTGGAAAGGGACTCATCTGACAAGGCAACATGTTTCCAGTCATCAACAGTCCAATGTAGGTGTTGATAGGCCCAGGTGAGGCATAAAGCTTTGTGTTGTGCAGTCATCAAGGGTACACAAGTGGGCCTTCAGCTCTGAAAGCCCATATTGATGATGTTTAGTTGAATAATTCACATGATGACACTTGGTCCTGGCCCATCATTGGAATCTGCAGCACTTTGCAGAAGGTTTGAACTTCTTCCATGTTGAACAATTCTCTTCAGGTGTTGTTGGTCCCATTTATGCAGTATCGTTTTCCGGCCACAGTGATGTCAGAGATTTGATGTTTTACTGGATGATATTCATGGTACACTCATGAAATTGTTGTATCGGAAAATTCCCACTTCATCGTTAACTCAGAGGTGCTGTGTCCCATTGCTTGTGCACCGACTGTAACACCACATTCAAACTCATGTAAATCTTGATAACCTGCCAGTGTCGTAGCAGTAACAGATGTAACAACTGTGCCAGACATTTGCTGTCTTATATAGGCGTTGTCAACCACTGTATCATATTTTGCCTGTTTACATATCTCTGTATTTAAATATGCATGACTATACCAGTTTCTTTAGCACTTCAGTGCATAACTTTACTGACATGAGGCTGACACTAGAAAAGAATTGGCAATTCATTTTGAAAATTATAAAAAATGGTCTTAAGAATTTTACAGCACCATAAATTTAAATGTTAAAACTAGATCTTACATAGTTATTCATTATGGCTCATTTGTGAATCTAATGTTTGCACTTGAATTATTTTGCATTACTGCAATAGAGATTTCAGTTACAGCTACTTATCTATGTGCTCCAAAAACTTGAGACACTTATGAACATTGTTAGCAAGATATTCATTTTCTGGGCTCCTTGTAAGTTGTCTTCTCCTCCTCTTCCTCCTTCTTCTTCTACCTTTTTTGTATTTTTGTTTTGAGTGTAATAATTTTAAACCAACTGTTGATAGTTAAACATGCAGAGAGCAGTAATCTATCTTGTATTTAATCTCTGATAATAGCCTAATTTGGTGGTTTCTTCATTTTGACATGCATGAACAACTGGAACTGCCCTGACATTCACAAACTTTCATATTGTGAAGTCTGTATAACATTTCCAAACCAACACCTAAAACAACAAGATACTATTTGAGAAACTTGAAGAAGTTGAGTGTCAAGTGAATAAAAAAAATGTTTTCCTTATGTAAAAATACTGATGTCCTGATCTTGTGTGATAATACAGCATATCACTTTATTTAGTAAAGCTTCAGTGATTTGTCTTCTTTAATTAGCTTTTATCTCTAGTCACTAAGAGCAAACAAAGGTGTTAGAATAATGTCCATAACTCTTTGACTTCATAGAATTTAATAGTTACAACCCCCCCCCTTCCTCTTTGCACACACACACACACACACACACACACACACACAACACACACACACACACACACACACACACACACAGCTGACTCATGAACTATCTTCTTCCTTTAATATCTAAAAGATGAGTCACAGCAACAACAAAAACTTCATAGAGTAGTAACATGGAAAATAAAAGAAACTCTTAGGAGCAAAGAAATTCATACAACACAAAACCAAGCACCACCATAGGAGAGGAGAGGAAATACACAGTTCTGACTTATTTACTTTAACGCTTCCCGGCAAATCAAACTGTGATGCACTGAACAACTTTTAACCCTCGAGCAAGCGCGCCATTTTCATAACAAGAGCAGATGCGTGGCGTAATTTGTACACATGAAAAGAATAGGTTTCCTTCTGTTACCAAGGTAAGTCAAGTATAATCAAAATCACAGTTTAATTTTAGTTTATTTAAATAAGGAGAAAATCAACTTACATAATATGAGCTAAACTATTCTTTTATTAAACAATAATGAAATAAATTTTTACTATAACTCTCTTTCACCAAGGACAGCTGTTAAAGAGATAGTAATGACACATTCGAAGCATTAAGCAGTGCAGTTGCATCAGATCTCAGTCAGGTGCCTCTTCGATCGCTAATTATCTGATAGACAACTGCCCCAGTGTTGGATTATGTAGCTAGTTCGTAACTGGGATCATTTTTTTGAACTGATGCTAAATTTTTTCTCGCCTAGCTTGCTTTGTATTTTATATTACTGCTACGCACTTTATCGATGTTGCCTGAAGCAATACTGAAGGAATAGGTATAGGTCTGTAGTTGTGAAACAAAAATGGGACTGCACAAAATCATTTTAATTTTGGTTGGCGCACTTTATACACAGGTGCACCCACTCAAGGGTTAAATAACAAATAAGAAGGCAAAACACATTAGTTATGAAGTCCTATCTTGGTACACATTGGTTTAAATTTCTTCAATTTTAAAGGCTTTGTAAACATATCACCAAGCTGATTTTCAGAACACACATATTCTATATTGATGTCCCCATTTTGATGGTGTTCCGACACAAAATAATATCATACTTCAATGTGCTTAGAGCATTTGCGGAGCTCTGCATTTTTCACTAATTTAATGGCACTTGCATTGTCAATGAAAAATAAGGGCATATTTCTTTCTAGCAGTCTGTTGAGCTATTCTAACTCCTTGGCTCCTTCAACTGAGTAACGAACTCCACTTCAGTGGCGGATAGTGCAACTGATTTCTGCAGTTGAGATGTCCATGATACAGTCATGTCATCAATCACTGAAACAAAACCAATTGTTGTTCGTCTTTTTTTAGTGATTCCAGTGAAGTCAGCATCAACATAGGTAGTACTTTCATTAGCTTCATTGAAGTTTCTTGGTGCAAGCTCGTCATGGATTACTTTTGTCAGGCAAACTAATGCTACATGAAGTATAGAGGACCTAAGTCTGAAGTACCTCAAAGATATCTGAAAATGCATTTTACAGAGTTCCAATCAGGAGAAGTAGGTTTAACCATAGGTCGAGCAACTTTTGAAACAGCATAAGTGAGATATGGAGAAGTAGAGCATGCAATGTATATTAATGATCCCGCAGCCAAACAATAATGCTAATGTTCCCATTTTATTTCAAATTCAGACTTTAACATATCACTTTCAGTTGTTCCTGTCATAAGACCATCATCGATATAAATAGCAATTAGCAATTTTTCTGTTTCGCTTTGTCGAATGTAAATGCAAAGATCTGCTGTCGAACTAATATAGCCACTTTTTGTCATGAATGAAACAAACTTATTATTCCGGCAATGAGGTGATTCCTTAAGTCCATACAATGATTTCTTGAGGCAACAAACACGACCTGACCCATCATCAAAACCTTCTGGGTGAGCCATGTATATTTCTTTATCCAAGTCACCATATAAAAACGCAGTTCTAACATCAAATTGACCAAGCTTCACATTTTCTTCTGCTACAGTCACTATTGCAGCACTAATAGTGTCATAATGAACAAGTGGACTAAAAGTTTCATCATAAAAAGTCCAACATGTTGAAACATACCGCACACAACCAAGCGAGCACAGTATCGATCAGTCGATCCACCAAGTACCGACCGATTATCGATAACACATTTTCCTCTAGGCAGTTCTGCCACGGTTTATGTTAGACTGTGGTTCTACCAAGTCCCAGTTATCTTTTTCTTCAAATGCCTTCATTTTTTCTTTCATCGCATTAAACCATTTATTGGAATTACTACTTTCATTAGCTTCATTGAAGTTTCTTGGTGCAAGCTCTTCATGGATTACTTTTGCAGGAAAACTAATGCAATTGCTGCGTGAGAGTGGTGAGGCTGGTATCCTAATTTGTAGTGAGTAAGTTTTATTGGGGGATGTATTTCATGAACTGGACATCCATTTGGTAGCACATTCGAATATTCTTGGTCACTAGTTTCAATCTGATAAACAGTAGAATCACTTTTCTCTCCTGTTTCTTGAAAATCAACACTGCGTGATTTCATCATACAATGTTTTGATGGAATCCACACTTTGTAACCATCTTTGTCATTGAACTTAGAACGAAATTTCTTTGACAAATAAACATAGCATTTTGATCCAAAAATTTTTAGATAGCTACTAAAACTGTTAAATACTTTGCCAGTCCACAATTCAAAAGAAGTTTTACCTTCAATGCTTGACTTCCCAGTACGATTGAGTAAAAAAACAGCTGTGTCACTTGCATGAGCCCAAAATGATTTAGGTAACTTGCTAGATGTTAACTTTGAGTGAGCTAATTTAACTATATGTCGATTTGCTTGTTCAGCAACACCATTTTGCTAAGGAGTGTCTGGACACATAAGACAAAACTCAGTATCACAGGTATATTTTTCCTACGTGGAATGTTTCCTTATATATATATAAAAACAAAGATGATGTGACTTACCAAATGAAAGTCCTGGCAGGTCGACAGACACACAAACAAACACAAACATACACACAAAATTCAAGCTTTCACAACAAACTGTTGCCTCATCAGGAAAGAGGGAAGGAGAGGGAAAGACGAAAGGATGTGGGTTTTAAGGGAGAGGGTAAGGAGTCATTCCAGTCCCGGGAGCGGAAAGACTTACCTTAGGGGGAAAAAAGTACAGGTATACACTCGCACACACACACACATATCCATCCACACATATACAGACACAAGCAGACATATTTAAAGACAAAGAGTTTGGGCAGAGATGTCAGTCGAAGCAGAAGTGCAGATGCAAAGATGTTGTTGAATGACAGGTGAGGTATGAGTGGCGGCAACTTGAAATTAGCGGAGATTGAGGCCTGGCGGATAGCGAGAAGAGAGGATATGCTGAAGGGCAAGTTCCCATCTCTGGTGTTCTGACAGGTTGGTGTTAGTGGGAAGTATCCAGATAACCCGGACGGTGTAACACTGTGCCAAGATGTGCTTGCCGTGCACCAAGGCATGTTTAGCCACAGGGTGATCCTCATTACCAACAAACACTGTCTGCCTGTGTCCATTCATGCGAATGGACAGTTTGTTGCTGGTCATTCCCACATAGAAAGCTTCACAGTGTAGGCAGGTCAGTTGGTAAATCACGTGGGTGCTTTCACACGTGGCTCTGCCTTTGATCGTGTACACCTTCCAGGTTACAGGACTGGATTAGGTGGTGGTGGGAGGGTGCATGGGACAGATTTTGCACCGGGGGCGGTTACAAGGGTAGGAGCCAGAGGGTAGGGAAGTTGGTTTGGGGATTTCATAGGGATGAACTAAGAGGTTACGAAGGTTAGGTGGACAGCGGAAAGGTGGACCATATCATGTATAACATATCATGAAATTTTGTGTGTGTGTTTGTGTGTTTTTTTTATTGTGCCTCTCTACCAGCACTTTCCCGTTTGGTAAGTCATGGAATCTTTCTTTTTAATACATTTTTCCCATGTGGAATGCTTCTTTCTATTTTATATATATATATAAAAGAACTCAGTCACAACATATCATTCCCAACATATCGTCTATCTCGCCACAGGAAGTGTCCCCCCTCCTGACTCAGTACCACCTAGGACTGGAGTAATTATATCAGGCTCTCAACCAGGGTTTCAGTCACTTATCATCATTCTCTGAAATGGCAAAATATCTTCCCCACTAACCTTGCTACCCCTTCCACAGTAGTATTCAACTGCTCATCAGGTCTACACAATATCCTTGTCCATCTCAATACTACCATTGCTTCCAACCCTTTCTTGCAAGCTTCATATTTCTTTAATAGACCTAGGTACAATACTTGTGGCATACAGCCTCCCACTGTCATCTACTCCACTAATGTCAAAAGCATCTTCTACTCCATCAAAGTAAAGGCCAACTGTGAAAGCTGCCATATGGTCTACCAACTTAGCCACAAACACTGAGCAGCATTCTGTGTGGATACAACAACTAACAAGCTGTCTGTGACTACTGTGGTGTGCTTGACTGCTTCACACCTGTGCCATCTGGATTCTTTCCAGCAAGGCTAGCTTTTGTGAATTGTGTATTCCCAAACCCCCTTCCCCCTCGGCAGCAACTTTCCTCAGTCCCTATCTCCAGCTGCCTCTACTCCCTTCACTACTCCTACTTCAACCTCACACATGCCTGCATAATTCTTTCTTCTTCTCTGCCTCCCCCTCCTAGTGCAGTCAACTGAAGCTGCACCTAACAGTCCACCATCCTGTCCCTGGCACAACTGTACACACTCCTACTGACAGGACTGCAGCATCCTCCCCCACCCCTACTGACGTATCCTTCCCTCTCTCTGCTCTGTTCCAACTGTTTTCTCCTCAGTTAAATAAGTCTGTAATTTTATCAAAGGCCACATTCCCCAGTACTTTTGAAAAGTGAAATAGATCTGCAACTATTGGTGTTTTGCTTATCTCCAGTTTTGTAAGTGGGTGTTACTACAGCATATTTAAACCTGTCAAGAAAAAAAAAGGGTAATTCTATCAAGTCAGCACAAGATCTTAATATTTTATGAGAAACACCACCATAGCCAGCATAATTATTACTTTTCAGTGACCCAATGAATTTTGTGATCTTATTTTATTTCCAGTACAACTAATTTAGAATTATACTCCAATTTCACCTGGAAAACTTCTATTTGTGTTAAAGTGTTAACTGTACCCTAAAATAAAATACTTGTGATATTCTGCAATGAAAGTAACAAAAATATCCCCTCTTTTCATCAGTGTGAGATAGGATTTGTGTTGTAGATCAATTTTTATTTAGCCATTTATAATATGCTAATTCATATTACATCTCTTATGAATCTATAATCCCAAGAATTTAACACTGTTAACTTCTCATATTTATATGTCCTCTATTTCATTCATTAACTAGATAGAAATGTCTTGGAAGTTTTTAACTGCTTTTATTCGGTTATTTCAATGTTTAACAACATTTATTAATGTCCATCAAAATTTCATTAACTGCTCTTTGTAAAACTAAACATGATTTGTTGTTTATCACTGTGTATGTGTCATCTGAAAATGTAAGGAACCCAACATCTGGTAATGTTTATGATTACAGTTCATTGACATGTGCAAGAAAAAGTGAGATCCCTAAGATGGAACCTCATTCGTCACAAATATCGGTTTCTAGTTGACTGAAAACGTAATACATGACTGTTTCCTGCATCTTAGGTGCATAGACATACAACTTGAATCATTTTGAAGAAATTTCCTGTGATACCATGTATTCTAATTTGCTTAAAACAGTGTTGTGATTCACACAGTCAGAAACCTTTTGTAAATCACGGGATGAACTGTTAGCATGTAAATTTAATGTCTAATGAATCAAATACATTCTTACTACATGTGTAAAGTGCTGTCTTGATATCAGAACCCTTCAGAAGTACATTATCACTGTATGTCGTAATAGCCTTCTGTATGTCAGAACCCTTAGATTAAACTATTACTCAAACCGTATGTTATCTGTGAAAAGATCTGGGGAAAAAATGAGCCCAGAAAACCAGCCAGTTCTCCCATTTCTAAAATGTTACTGGCACATCTGTGTCTACAAAAGACCAAACTTCATGGTTTATCTCCATCTTATCTGGATTTTATTTCTTTGATAGATTGCAAATTGTACAATAATAATGGCAGGAAGAACAATTATCCTTCCAAGAAGGAAATGCAAGGAACATTCTTGAGTAATTTCACACTTCATTGGCTTTTGTATGGAAAAATCTGAAACATTCTGGGATGGAAAAAAGTTTGTTGCAGTCAGGACAATACCAGCTTGTCTCTTTCCAGTGTACTTTGCAAGTAGAGTGTTTTGTCTTCTCTAAAAATAAGATGTTGCAAACTCATGTTGGATACTACTTCTTGGCTGCAGTAATTTTACTAGGAAAATGTCATCCTGCAATGCTACTGATGGCAGGTAAAATTTCTTGAGCCAGTGTTGTGCCTTTCTGAGAGAGTTCTTCACCTATTTCTGCAGACTGTTCCCACTCAGGTATTTCTCCCTCCAATCCAGAATCATTCAATTCATCCTCCATATCTTCCAAAGTTTCTTGCTCACTCAAGAAATGTGACACATTTGTAGCAAAATTATAGAAAACATTAAAACCTGATGAGTACATGAACACCGGCCGAAGTGGCCGAGCAGTTCTAGGCGCTATAGTCTGGAACCGCGCTACCACTATGGTCGCAGGTTCGAATCCTGCCTCGGGCATGGATGGGTGTGATGTCCTTAGGTTAGTTAGGTTTAAGTAGTTCTAAGTTCTAGGGGACTGATGACCTGAGAAGTTAAGTCCCATAGTGCTCAGAGCCAGAGCCAGTACATGAACAAAAATCATGACAATGTGAGAAGACAAGGGCTCAGTCAGTCATGACAGCAATTCTTACGCTCACTACCTCTTCTTTTGAAGGAAATCTAGTAACTTACAACACAGGGAATCATCTGTCGAGGGACATGAGCACATCCATGTGTTGTTCTCACATGAAACTATTCCACTTTTCAAACAATAGATGGATCATGCATTGTAAAACATTGTGGCATGTGAAATATTCAGGCACGGTCCTGTAAACACAGTATTGTCGCCCAAGTTATTTTCTGTCTTGGACATAAATGTTATAAAGATTAAATTTTCAAATATGATTTAGTTTAGTGTGTGTACTAATAAAGTTTTCAAAATTTTATGACAACTGTGGACAGCACATAGGAATATTTTCTGTAAGAAATAGCAAAAATTATTTTCTTATTGTTAAAACATAGTACTCAACACTGGCTTACTTAATTTGTTTGGCGTGAACTGTATCTAAATGAATTGGCATAAAATCAGTCTCTCAGAAAATGATACAGTACATTTTTATAGCATGGAGAATCAGTGTGCAAGGGTGTGCAATTCAGAACTATTAAAAAATTATGATATGCATTTGAAGTTCTCTGATGCTCTAGAAACTGAAACTGTAATAATGAATATCACAGACAACTGTAATATAAGGTCATCATGACTAACAAGAAATACTTCAGTTGTTTAACAGAAGAAAGAATTTAAAATGTTCAGAAAAGAAAGAATACAGTTATTTTGGAATGAAATCTATAGGATGTGCAAGGAAGATAAAGGAAAAAAGTACAGAAATTGAGAAGTAATTGGTCATTGAAATGACACTATCAAATTAACAGCTCATGCAGTCAGTCTGTTGACAAGAATAACATACAGAAGAATGGAAAATAAAATAGAAGATTGGTTATCTGAGTTTAGGAAAGGTAAAGGCACCAAAGAGACAGTTCCAAGTTGCACTTGATAATGAAATGTTACACCTTCATCCCTACTATAATTATAAACAATATACACAGAGTCCTTGTGACTTAGTGAAAACTCTATCAACCCCTCCAACAATTCCTTAGATTAGCTTTCACATACAGACAGAAATTTGTGACAGGAGACTTTAAATTATTAACATGTATAGACCATCAGTTACTGTTGCTTTATGTTCTTCAGTTGTGCTAGGAATATTATTTCTGAGTCAAACCAGTGCTAGACATTAGTAACTTAGGTCTCTTCAATCAGAACTACCCTAGAAGAAAACAATATCTTCTCATACAAACCCTAGTCAGGTATTTTAAGTAAGTCTTATTGGCATCCTATGATTGTTACTGAAGTTTAAATTATCTACTACTAAGAACCCATACACTGTCAGAATAGCAGTCTTGTTTGTTTCCAAGCCTGTTGCTGAAGTAGAGAACTTGAATGGAGGGGGTGGGATGGGGGGGGGGGGGGGGCGGCATCAGTCTTCTGGCTGGTTTGATGTGGCCCACCATGAATTCCTTTCCTGTGCTAACCTCTTCATCTCAGGGTAGCACTTGCAACCTACATCCTCTATTATTTGCTGGATGTGTTCTAATCTCTGTCTTCCTCTACAGTTTTTGCCTTCTACAGCTCCCTCTAGTACCATGGAAGTCATTCCCTCATGTCTTAACAGATATTCTATCATCCTGCCCCTTCTCCTTATCAGTGTTTTCCACACACTCCTTGCCTCTCCAATTCTGCACAGAACCTCCTCCCTCCTTACCTTAACAGTCCACCTAATTTTTAACATTTGTCTGTAGCACCACATCTCAAATGCTTCAATTCTCTTCTGTTCTGGTTTTCTCACAGTCCATGAGTCACTACCATACAATGCTGTACTCCAGATGTATGTTCTTAGAAATTTCTTCCTCAAATTAAGGCCGATATCTGATATTAGTAGACTTGTCTTGGCCAGGAATGCCCATTTTGCCATTGCAAATCTGCTTTTGATGTCCTCCTTTCTCCATCCATCACTCATTATTTTACAGCCTAGGTAGTAGAATTCCTTAACTTTATCTTCTTCATGACCATCGAGCCTGATATTAAATTTCTCACTGTTCTCATTTCTACTACTTCTCATTACATTCTTCCTTCTTCAATTTACTCTCAATCCATATTCTGTACTCATTAGACTGTTCATTCCATTCAGCAGATCATGTAATTCTTCTTCACTTTCACTCAGGTAAGCAATGTCATCAGCAAATTGTATCACTGATATCCTTTCACCTTCAATTTTAATTCCACTCCTGAACCTTTCTTTTATTTCCATCGTTGCTTCTTCCATGTACAGATTGAACACTAGAAGCAAAAGACTACGTCCTTGTCTCACACTCTTTTTAGTACAAGCACTTTGTTATTCCCTCTTAGCTGTTGTACATTTTGTATATGACCTGTCTCTCCCTATAGCTTACCCTTATTTTTCTCAGAATTTCAAACATCTTCCACCATTTCACATTGTCCAATGCTTTTTCCAGATTATCATATCCTATGAACATGTCTTGACTTTTCTTTACTCTTGCTTCCATTATTAACAGTAACATCAGAATTTCCTCTTTTGTGCCTTTACCTTTCCTAAAGCCAAACTGATCATCATCTAGTGCATCCTCAATTTTCCTTTCCATTCTTCTGTGTATTATTCTTGTCAGCAACTTGGATACATGAGCTGTTAAGCTGATTGTGCGATAATTCTTGCACCTATCAGCTCTTGCTGTCTTCAGAATTGTGTGGATGATGTTTTTTCAAAAGTCAGATGGTATGTTGCCAGGCTCATACATTCCACCAACGATTTTAGAAATTCTGATGGAATGTCATCTATTCCTTCTGCCTTATTTGGTCTTAAGTCCTCCAGAGCTCTTTTAAATTCTGATTCTAATACCATGTCCCCTATCTGTTCTAAATCGACTCCTGTTTCTTCTTCTAGCACATCAGACAATCTTCCCCTCATACAGGCTTTCAATGTATTCTTTCCACCTATCCGCTCTCTCATCTGCATTTAACAGTGGACTTCCCCTTGCACTCTTAATGTTATCACCCTTGCTTTTAATGTCACTGAAGGTTGTTTTGACTTTCCTGTAGGCTGAATCAGTCCTATCAACAATCATTTCTTTTTCTGTTTCTTCACATTTTTCCTGCAGTCATTTCGTCTTAGCTTCCCTGCACTTCCTGTTTATTTCATTCCTCAGTGACTTGTATTTCTGTATTCCTGAGTCTCCCGGAACATTTTTGTACTTCCTCCTTTCATCCATCAATTGAAGTATTTCTTCTGTTACCAAATGTTTCTTCGCAGTTGCCTTCTCTGTACCTATGTTTTCTTTCTTAACTTCCTCTCCAACTGTACTGCCTACTGAGCTATTCCCTATTGCTGTACTTATAGCCTTAGAGAACTTCAAGCGTATCTTGTCATTCCTTAGTAGTTCCATATCCCACTTCTTTGCCTATTAATTCTTCCTGACTAATGTCTTAAACTTCAGCCTATTCTTCATCACTACTATGTTGTGATCTGAGTCTATATCTGCTCCTGGGTGTACCTTACAATCCTGTATCAGATTTCGGAATCTCTGTCTGACCATGATGTAATCAAACTGAAATCTTCCCATATCACCCGGTCTTTTCCTATCATACCTCCTCCTCTTGTGATTCCTGAACAGAGTATTCACTATTACTAGCTGAAGTTTATTACAGAACTCAATTAATCTTTCTCCTCTCTCATTCCTTGTCCCAAGCCCATATTCTCCTGTAACCTTTTCTTCTACTCCTTCCCCTACAACTGCATTCCAGTCCCCCATGACTGTTCGATTTTCATCTTCCTTTACATAGTGCATTACCCTTTCAATATCCTTGTACACCTTCTCTATCTCTTCATCTTCAGCTTGCAACATCAGCATGTATACCTGAACTATCCCTGTCAGTGCTGGTTTGCTGTCAATTCTGATAAGAATAACCCTATCACTGAACTGTTAACAGTAACACACTCTCTGCCCTACCTTCCTATTCACAATAAATCCTACTCCCATTACACCATTTTCTGCTGCTGTTGATATTACCCTATACTCATCTGACCAGAAATCCTTGTCTTCTTTCCACTTCACTTCACTGACCTCTACTATATCTAGATTGAGCCTTTGCATTTCCCTTTTCAGATTTTCTAGTTTCTCCGCCTTGTTCAGGCATCTGAAATTCCATGCCCCGACTTATTATTTTGTTGATTATTCAATCTTTTTCACATGGTAACCTCCCCCTTGGTAGTCCCCTCCCAGAGATCTAAATGGGGGACTATTCCGGAATCTTTTGCTAAAGGAGAGATCATCATGACACTTCTTCAATTACAGGCCACATGTCCTGTGGCTACATGTTATGTTTCTTTAATTCAGTGGTTCCCATTGCCTTCTGCATCCTCATGCCATTGATCTTTGTTGATTCTTTGTCTTCAGGGGCAGTTTCCCACCCCTAGGACAAGAGAGTGCCCTGAAACCCTGTCCGCTCCTCCACCCTCTTTGACAAGGCCATTGCCAGAATGAGGGTGACTTCCTATTCTGTAAGTCTTTGGCCGCCAATGCTTGATAATTAATCAAAATTTAAGTAGCACCAGTATTTGAACCCGGGACTGAAGACATTTTGATTACAAACCAAAGACACTACCCCAAGACCATGGTCTTCTCGTATTATGCCCAAAATCCTGTGGTACTAACTTGTATATGTCTAGGCACATCTTTTCAATTTCTGTGACTTCCAAATTATGTTCTGTTATGCATTGAATACTAGCAGAAATACGTTTTCATTTTTCATTGCACTGTAATGATGTGAGAAGCTAATCTTTTACGTTGAACAAGTCTGTTATGTTTTGATGGAAAAGTTCAGATGAATATGTTCTGTGCTTTCAAGACTGTTGTTTCCTTTTTATCCACTAAATGTTGCAACTATGTCAATAATTATATGGTAGCTCCACCTTCCACAGAAATTTACTCTAAAAATTACCTAGTGAAAATTTTGGAAGTCTCAGGTACTGGACAGATTGTGCTCTGGTTACAATGAACGCTTCTGAAAATTGCTTGTGAAAGTAACATCCTAGTGGAGGAATTCAGATGTAGACCATGCCTTGTTGGTATGAGCTTATGAGTGGCAAGAATCATCTCACCAATGCGTGATCACCCTACTCTGTTGAGTAGCTCCTGAAGATTTGCGATTAATCTTTAACAAGACACTACATCCAAGGCTTATCATAATATCCTTCACATTTGCATGTGGAGCATTCCTAGCCATGTGCATAATGTCATCATTAATTAGATTGTTGAGATTGCAGTCCAGACTCTTCGAGGCACCCATCATAATCGCTGCATGATCTTCTTTACCAAGATCTATACCCAAAGAGCTTAAACCACAGAGATGACATCACTGACTCCTGCAGTTGCTTTAAAAATACTAGTTAACTGGTATTCAAAACCCAGGGCAGTCCCCTCGCATGACTAGTCACTCATAGATGGATCTTCTTGGTCTTTTTAAACCTCTAACTATTTCTAGCCTTAACTAGCATTTTCATGGTAATATCAGAATGTTTCTAAACTCCTTAAATTGGCTGCACACTGCTGTTCATGGTCTCTACATCAGTGAAGCAGTTGGAGATGTGGAGACTGAAATTAGAAGACTTGTAGCATCTTTTGAATCTCTTGGCTGATATGGAAGGTTTATCGACTGTCCAGTCATCTACTGTATGCCTACCACACTGTGGCTAACTGCAGATGTCATATATTCCAGTAATGCTTGTGCTTCTCCTTTTCAGTTTTGCATTTTGATATTAGCTACTCTTTCTCTGTAATTGTCAAACAATAGGCAGAATAACTACAGCACAAAAGGCTAGTTACATCTCTATCTAATCTGGTTGAATGGAGAAGCATAGGAATTCTTCACACTGTCAACCATTTCTCACTACTATGCATCAGTTTTCACACTTGTCTATTGTAATGAAATGTCTTTTACTGTAGATGGATTATTTAGTAATTGTTATTCAATGAAAATTTGTGATTATGTTGGTTTTTGCTTTTTTATCTAATAAAAAGAACTCGTTTGTGATCCGGTTATGTTTTGTATAAGAGAAAATGTAGGTTATATATATAGGAGTGACTGCAAAGGCATCTCCCATTTACCGTCGCCACTGCACCAAGTGTAATTTTAGTTTGCGTATGTAATATGTAAGTATAAAATGAAGAACTTTTTCATAAAAAACACTAATTAAAATTATTATTTGTACCCACTAAATTAATAAAAACCTTGTAAGTGTTCTTTATAAAATATTGTATGTTGTTTTCTACAGTTCTACTTTACTTGGTTTACTTATTGTTAACAGCGTACAGTGGTTCCAGGTGCAATGATCAGTAGTCAGGGATATGGCATAAACAATCATTAAAAGTAAAAAAGTCCAATTAACATGGACTCTAAAAAGCATACATTGTTGTTGGTGTGGTCTTCAGTCCTGAGACTGGTTTGATGCAGCTCTCCATGCTACTCTATCCTGCGCAAGCTTATTCATCTCCCAGTACCTACATCCTTCTGAATCTGTTTAGTGTATTCATCTCTTGGTCTCCCTCTACGATTTTTACCCTCCACGCTGCCCTCCAATACTAAATTGGTGATCCCCTGATGCCTCAGAACATGTCCTACCAACCCTTCTTCAAGTCAAGTTGTGCCACAAACTTCTCTTCTCCCCAATCCTATTCAATACTTCCTCATTAGTTATGTGATCTACCCATCTAATCTTCAGCATTCTTCTGTAGCACCACATTTCAAAAACTTCTATTCTCTTCTTGTCCAAACTAGTTATCGTCCATGTTTCACTTCCATGCATGGCTACGCTCCATACAAATACTTTCAGAATCGACTTCCTGACACTGAAATCTATACTCGATGTTAACAAATTTCTCTTCTTCAGAACTTTTAACACTTGTTCATCTTCACTATTGTGAAATATGTCTCTTTACTTAATAAGTGCAATAGCTCTTATGGTGGGCTTTTCAGAGCCCATGTTCGCTAGACGTTTTTGCTTTGAATGCTCATTCCTGTCATAACCCTGTATACTGATCATTATTCCTGAGACACCCTGTATATTAATCTCTTAGACAGTGGACATAAATCAGACTTGTAATGAATAGTATATTTGGCCATATGCCTAAACCGATTATTCTTCTGACATTCTAGCCAAATATTGCGCAAAAGTATTCGGCCCTGTGTGACAGTAAAACGTGTATCTGTGTGTTTGTTTTTTTGCTTTTTTGTTCAAATGCTGCGCCATCCCACTTGCTCAATTGTTACTGTGCTGCATGTTTTGATGACAAGTTTAGTTCGATATGTATCTGCAACACATAAATACGGTTTGTCATACTCTCTACATTTTGATTTTCTGTTTGACTTGTTTAAAAGTGAAATTGTGTAATGTCTGACTAATAATAATAGATTATGGTTTCTAAAACAAAATTGCCTATATGGATATACTTCAGAGGATGATGAAAATAATCCAAAAAGTGTTGTGTGTAAATGGTGCAAAATAAAATTTTCTCGTTGTGGTGTTGGAAAGAAGGTGACTACATCAGGAATGATAAATCATTTGAAAAATAAACACAGCAACAAATATCATAAGTTGCAGCCTTAAGTTTGCTAAGTGGCAAGAAATTACACATCCAGATACAGGTGCAAGTAAACTTTTCACATCAAAAAAGCAGCTGAGTCTGGAAGAAACCATGGGATGTTAATGATCCGGGGACAAAAACATGCAATCTCTTAATTGCCAAAATGATAGCACTTGACTATGAGGAAGCAAATATAGTAGAAAGGGCTGGTTTTAGAAGAATGATTAACAGTGCTCTGTTGCAGCATAAAGCACCAATCCTCCATTACTTTTGGGACAAAATAATTCCAGAAATATATCGTAACATGGTTGATACAGTTAAAAGACTACTTACAGAGACTGATTATATTTCCATGGCATGCAACATGTGAACATGCTTGCATAATCAGAACAGTCTTTCTAAGTTTTACTGCACATTTTATTGTTTGTGAATTCAACTTCAAACATATAGTATTGAACATCAAGCTTTTTGAGGAACAGTACTGCGACAGTACCTAATGTTTACTGCTGCTGAGTATTCCTAGCAACATCCCATATGAGCAAACTAGTTGGGACTTTGCCTGATGATTGCTCACACTTTAGGTACTTGGGCTGTGTATGCCTCTTTTTAAAATTAATAGCTCAATGTAGTCATAGGGTCAAGCTACGCACATCTGCTTTCATGCTCTGAGCTAAATCACTGCAAATAATAACCTGTAGCAGTTACCCTGCGGTCTAGTAGCCTATGCATTGGCTAGAATAGCAAGTTAATAAAATATATAAAATGCAAAATAAAATATACAGAAATACAAAGTAAAAGTTAAATGCGTAATTCAATAATGAGGGCTCTATTCTAACATCTGTAATTGATGTAGGAGACAGAGAATTATGCTATATAAGACTTATTCAAGAAAGGACATCTGAAATAAACAGGAAGTGATCCTATGATACTGATTTGAAATACAGACAGCAAATACCCTTATCAAATGAAAAAACATTATGTCAGGAGTATTGTAATAATGGTAGCAAAATCCCCAAACTAGATAGTCATCAAAGATACACGAGAACGGAGTCCATTTTGTAATCACAATACAGGAAATAAATCTGTTCAAAGTTAACAGGATTGTAGCAGCTGTTCACTGCCCAGAAAAAATCACCTATACAACTGAATTGTGTATGTTAAAACTAGACAGGTTTGTCTTCTTCCAGAACTCACCACAAAGACACAGTGTACCCAGAATTGATCGCGTGAGCCGTTCTCTCGAGAAGTCCCAGTCTCAACATGACTCCCATAGTGTTCCTTTGGCTGAATGCCTTCTCCACCAAAAATACATAATTCTTAAGCTCTACAGACATGATTTGATTCAAATTGATCACTTCCTGGACTAAACTAATATTTAAATAAATAACAATATTTAAATAAATAACAATATTTAAATAAATAAAAGTTATAAACATTCCGTCACACTCAGACAATTTGCAGTAATTATAAAACAAAGATCTGTCCATAAATAAATAAGCCAGTATTCCTGCACAAGTGCTCTCATAATAAATGGCAACAGACTGTCCTTATATATTATGTAAACAATTATTTATGCCTTCTTAATAGTATTGTCTTGTGATTCTCTTTCCAATTGTGGTATCCGCTAACAAATGTGACTGACCACTTTTAAATTTCCACAGATTGTTAACAGCACTTGCAATCAACATTTGAATGGAGTTACTGGCAAAATAGGAAACTGTTCATTAAATAAATACACCAATATGACAAAATATGAGGTATACATGCTGCATTCATTTGCTGTGTAAATGTGGAGAATACAGTTTTCTGACAAACATTTGCATAATGAAAAAGTTAAAACAAAACAGATACAGACACATATCTTTTATTTCTGATAGCTGTAGTGCAATGTTATCATCTCAGATATCATTTGCTGAAATCACCTGAAGCAACTAAATTGTTGATTTAGAGGTTTGTTGTGAAATATTAACTTCTGTAGTTTTAAAGATAATATTTTTGTGCCCTTGGAAGTGCAGAGTCTTTCTGAGATTGCAAAGGTATTCAGATTTGCATTAATATTTTTACTTCTACATAGATACTCTACAATCAAGCAAATGGTGCATGGTGGAGGATACCCTGTACCACTACTAATCATTTTCATTCCTGTTCCACTCACAAATAGAGCAAGGGAAAACAACTGTCTATATGCCTTTGTATGAATCCTAATTTCTAGTATTTCTGCCAGCATTCAGCAGTCAGCTTCTAATGTGGGACCTCTAAATTTTCTCAATAGTGTTTCTCGAAAAGAGCACCGCATTCCCTCCAGGTATTCTCATATTACTTCCTGAAGCATATCCATAACAGTTATGTGTTGTTTGAACCTATCGGTAACAAATCTAGCAGCCCGCCTTTTGAATTACTTTGATGTCTTCTTCAGTCCAACCTGGTACAGATCACAAACACTCTAGCAGTACTCAAGAATAGGTTGCAGCAGTGTGCGATATGTGGTATCATTTACAGGTGAACCCCTCTTTCTTAAAACCCTCCCAATAAACCAAAGTTGACCATTCACCTTCCCTACCATAGTACTCACACACTCATTCCATTTCGTATTTCTTTGCACTGCTATGCCCAAATATTTAAATGACTTGACTGTGTCAAGCAGGATGCTAGTAATACTGTATCTGAACATCACAGATTTTTTCTTCCTACTCATCCTCCTTAACTTACATGTTTCCACATTTAGAACTAGACCTAGCTGCCATTCATGACACCAACTAGAAATTTTGTGTAAATTGTCTTGTATCCTCGTACAGTCACTCAACTTTGACATCTTACTGTACACCACAACATCATTAGCAATCAATCACACATTTATGTCTATAGAGAACAACAGTGGTCCTATCACACATCCATGGGGAACTCCTGATGATACCCTTGTCTCTGATGAGCATTTGCCTTCAAGGACAGCATACTGGGTTCTATTACTTAATAATTCTTTGAGCCACTCACATATCTGTGAACTTATTCCATATGCTCGTACCTTTGTTAACAGCCTCCAGTTGAGCACCATGCCAAATGCCTTCTGGGAACCTAGAAATGTGGCATCTGCCTGTTGCCCTTCATTCATTGTTCGCAGTATATAATGTGAGAAAATGGCAAGCTGAGTTTCGCATGAACGATGTGTTCTAAAACCATGCTGATTCACGGACATAAGCTTCTCAGTCTCAAGAAAGTGTATTATATTTGAACTGAGAATATGTTCAAGGATCATGCATCAAACCAAAGTTAGGAATATTTTTCTGTAATTTTGTGGATCTGTTCTTTTAGTGCTTTTATCTAGTCACTTGGGACTCTCTGCTGGACAAGAGATTTGCAATAAGTACAGGCTAGGTAAGGTGCTAATGCCATAGACTAACTCTTGTAAAACTGAATTGGGAGTCCATCCAGACCTGGTGACTTATTTGCTTCCAATTCTTTCAGTTGTCTCTGTGCCAGGGATACTTATTACTATGTCCTCTATATGGAAGCTGTCTGATGGTCAAATGATGGTATGTTTGTGTGACTCTCCTGTGAGAACAAATTCTTGAATGTGAAATTTAAAACTTCGGCTTTCGTTTTGCTGTATTCAACTGCCACACCAGACTGATCAGCAAAAGGACTGACTGGAAGCCTTAGACCAGCTCAGCAATTTTACATTTGACAATAATTTTTGTGACAGTAGTAGCAGTTGTTTGCTTCACGCATAGTTCTCTTCAGCAGCATATGAATATCTGCTAACCTTTTCCTATCATCATTTCTGCTTTCTCTTTTGAACCAAGAGCGCAGCAGCCTCTGTTTCCTCAGCATTTACTGAATTTTGTTATTAAATATGGTGGGTCTTTTCCATCCTTAATCCACTTAATAGGTACATAACTCTTCAAATCATGACTTACAATCAGCTTAAACTTTGCCCATAATTGCTGTACATCCATTTTACTGGAACTAAGCGATGCCAGTTCACTGTCTAAGTAAGATGCTAACAACTGCTTATCTGCTCTATGTAGCAGAAGCACTCTCCTAGTCTTCTTGAGTGATTTATTAACTTTGATAACTATAGTTGCTATAATGACATCGTGATTGTTAATCCCCTCTCATGTGAGGTATTGTAGACCCTTAAAGAACTGTAACTTTGCCATCTTTAAGATTGTCTTACACTCTACCATTTCTTGGAGCATCTCCTACACAAAGGCCACACAAGTAACAGCCATTGGAATTCCCAGCTTCAGGATTTTCCACATTTCTGGCAGCACTGCTAATCTTTGTACCTTGACTCATTTGTACCATTCATCAAACTGAAAGCCAGAACTGCTGCAGCACAGCTGACACCTGAGTCTTCTACCACTCAGCTGTATAACAAATTCATCTTTCCTTGTACCAGTACTGGGTGGCTGATTAGCTCTGTAAATATGTGTGACGTTACAACACACACCAGAAAACATAGCTCTCAGTTTACAGGAAATTGCTTGTTGTATGGGACATACAGCTGGCAAAAATTAATGTTGTTATTCACAATAATGGATGAAACATAGAAAAAGTTGTTAGTAATACATAGTTGGCCTCAGTGAGTTGTTTCATTTATACTCTTCAATCAATTGTTAATGATTGTCTGAAGACACAGTCAAATGTGAGTTAAACGTTAGCAACAGGTAGGAGGATCATATCTCATTTTAATCATTCTGGCACTCTAGAGGAAAAATTGTTATTCTATCCAAAAAGATTTGGATCTCCCTCAGTGTGAATTGGTGCAAGATGTCAGTATGCAGTGGATTTCTGCCTATTATACACTTGCAAGACTAATGGAGCAAGAATGGACCATTTCACTCTATCTTAAATTATATTCCTAATCTGCTACACAATGAGAGATTTTAGAGCAACTTTTGAAAATATTTCAACCATTTGAGGAAATAACAAAAATTATAAGTTCCAGATAGTAATAAAACAAGCACGTCAGTGCTGAAACCCAAATTAACCCTTTAACTGCTCTGGACGTGATAACGCGCGTGCCTTTGTACCTGCACCTATGTGCTCTGAAACTGTTTATGTGCGCCACCAGTCCTTCTACCTGGTACTCTGAACATGTACACATGTAGACAAGTTCAGAGTACCAGGTAGAAGGACTGGTGATGTGCATTAACACATTCAGAGCACACAGGGACAGGTACAAAGACACGCACATTAAAACATCCAGAGCAGTTAAAGGATTAACCCATGTGAGGCTTGTCATACAACAAGGGTTCCAAAAATGATTTGAAGGCATCACAGTGAGTAAGAATTATTGATGGCTACTGCTTTAGACCCATGCTTTGAAATAAATGTATTCCCCAGCCGAGTGCAAAGATAGGAAATAAGCCAGTATATTTTGATCAATAGCCTAATGATGAACTGTGAAACAGGCAGTGATTTTTACACATGGTGGCAAGCAAGAAAAGATAAATTTTCATGTTTGGTAAATCCTACTGAAAAATATTTGTCAGTGTCAGGAAGTAGTGTGTATTCGGAGTACCTTTTCTCTGAAGTTTGGAATGCCTATGAGAAGAAAAGGAGTAAACTACTGCCTAAAAATGCAGAAAAATTAGTCTTTCTGCACCATAATGTTCCACTTCTAAATTTTAATTACAAGAATTCAAGTGTGTAGACATTTATTATTTTATAAAATGTGCCCTCAAAATACATAAATTTATTTTATTTGATACCTATTTTTTTGTTAATTTTTATAATTTGGTAATTAATTATGTGCATATGACAACTTTAATGATACAAGAAAAGTACATTATTATTATGAAATAAATTGATATTTTCAATTTACCAATTATCAGATTTTAACAAACATGTTACTTAAGTATTTGGTATTCAGCCAAATAGTACCTAATATTTGGTTTTCTGTCAAATAGGGAAACTGTAGCCAAATAGGCTGAATAGCAGATAATAGCTGAATATTCACTGCAAGTCAAATGTAAATACATGTATGGTAACACTACTACAATTTCAAGTTTAATTAGCTACTACTGCCACTGCAGCTTTTTTTAATCACTAAAATATGAAACTTAGTGCTTCTTAAAAATCCTAAGAAGCTTTCCAGTTTCAGTGTTGCCAATTTCAGTATTACTGCAGCAATTTCAATATCATTGCTGCAGGAGTTTCCTCATACTGTAGCTCCATACTGTAAGCATGGTTAAAAAATATAGTTAGGCACTGTTCATAAAAGTTTTTTGACATATTATGCAAGCTATTCAAATTATAGGTGAGATTATGAATATGGTGTCTCCATTCGCAGCTAATTTCCTAATATTCCCAAAAATTTTACAGAGAGAACATCTTCCATTTTTGTTTTATCTATAAATATATCTGTGTCCTTTCTTTATTGTTGAATGCCATGATCGTTATCTTATTCATATTTAAAATAAAGTCATATTCACAATCCACAACAGTATTATATGCTGAAATAAATGTATTTCTTTCAAGTGCCCCCACCTTCACCTACACATTAATTAATATCATGCCATAAGTGTATACAAACAGGCTGAATAATAGTGATACAAGTATGGACTCCTTTGTTACACAGTAGTGCAGCACCCATCTTTCAAATATGTGTCCAGCATTTGTAGTCATTTACTACTTTCTGTTGCCAACAAGTGATTTTTTATTAATTACACTGCATGTCCACTTATACCATAGACTTCAGGTTTCTGTATGGACAGTTGTCAGCTGACAAATGAAGGAAAATTGCAGATGCCAAATTTCTTTTGTCTGCTACATATATATGAGATTCTGTTACAATGTACATAATATTTTCATAGTTAACTCTTTTTTGGAACTATATTATTAGCAGGTGAAAATACTTGTGTTTCCCATGGAATGTAATCAAGCTTTAGTGTATAAAACACCACTAATACTTTCAAGAATCCAAGTGTTAAAGGGATTACACTGCAGTTATTAAGACCTCTCTTTGTAGACTGTTCCAATCCCTTTATCATTTACCTACTTCTTCAGCCAGCTAGTCAGGTGACTGAGATGAGCTTATTTCAACATATGGAAGTGATGTTGCCATACATGTTCGTTTTTTGGTTTCCTCAAATTGAACAAACATAGCTTTTCACTTAACTTAAATTTGTTGTTTCCAAAAAAAGGCACATTTTAACTGGTAATGAACATTTCAAGAAATGGTAGCTCGCGGACCAACAGATGTCTGTGAATTATCACATTTTAGCACATGCAAGTGATTGAATTCTTCACACAACAACCTGAATGGCTAACTTAAATGCTAAATAATTCAGAAACAGTGCAACATATGGAACTTTTTTCTGAACAATTATACCTCAGTACAACCTCCCTTGCAATACCCTTACAAGTTTTTCAGACTGTTTCTAACGACCCTGTACATGTAAACACTGTTCACATCCTTGCTGTATAGAATTTCAGTAGATTCCCACTCCAAGACAACAAAATTCACATGATAGTTGTCATTTCTGTCCAACCTACATTAACCCACGCAATATGGAGGGGGGGATACTTAATGACCACCTTTTGAAAATATTGAAATCTCCTCAGGTACTTTATTTTTTTAAAATTTTGTAATTTTTTTATTGCCTTAGTGAAGTCTTCCTCCAGTTTCTATGATTGTTTTACATTTTTCGTTTAAGTTTAATTGCAAAACTTAAGTTTAAGGGAGGTGGTCATAAAGTCTTGCCACCCCCTGGTAGTAGATGTGACTTCCCACAACAGTTGTCTTACTCCACAAATAATAGCTTTATGTGAACTTAGAACACATGGAAATTACATTTCTCTGGGTTGACAGCAACAATGGTTTCAACAGTGATTCATTTTTCTTTGGTTCTTTATTGTGTCCTGTTTAGTGGCACTTAGTCCAGCATTAGATACAACTGTGATTGAAAATGTATTGACAGTTACTTACTGACAGAGAAATATCACAGATTTTGGAAGAATCTACAGACTCTCAAATTGAATTTGATGAAACTGATGATGAAGTGAGTGAACCTGAAGAGCAGTGTGTTGTCCTCGATGATGTGCACAGTGATAGAGTACCTACAGATGCTGAAGATGAACTCTGGGCACCTGAAACTGATGATGACGCAGCTTGTGAGGTTAGTGACTAGAATATTACAGCCACTGGAAAAATTTATAGCTCCACACCTCCTCACATTAGAAGATGAGTAGCACAAAACATAGTGACAGAAAGAGAAGACATAAGAGTTGAAGGTAAAGTAGGAACAATAAGAGAATCATTTTAAAAGTTTTTCTCTCCAGAAATTGTCAACATCATAATAAAGCATACCAATGAAGAGGCATTGAGACAGAAAATACCAAAGACAGACAGACTTAAATTCATGACATATATAGGGCCACTTATTATTATGGGGAAGGAAAACAACAGTAAGTCCTCTGTTACAGATTTATGGTCCTACACTTCAGGAAGGTTTGTTTATACTGCTACCATGAGCCAAACCAGATTCCAGCAGCTAACTAATATAGTAAGATTTGGTGATGGAGAGTCGCAAAGCAAACATTATAAGTTTGCTGCAATGTGAGAAGTTTTTGATAAAATGAATGAATTACTGCCAAAATATTATTCTGTTGGGATGCACACTGTTATAGATGAAACATTGCCATTGTTCTGTGGCAGTTGCCCCTTCAAGGTCTTCATGAAGGATAAACCTGGTAAATATAGTATATGCATGCTCACAGACGCTAAAACTATATATGTTATCAACATGGAGCATTATGCTGGGAAAAGAAATGATGCTATGCAACAATCAAATTCCGCTGCAGCTCTAGTCAAACGTCTGGTGTTTCCTATACATAATTCAGGGCAAAATGTCACCACAGACAGATGTTACACTTCAACTGATTTGCCCAAAGATCTATGGAGGAATCTCAAGCTAACTCTTGTGGCAACATTACAAGCTAATAGGAAACATATACCTCAAGAACTGACAGATATCTCAAGATGAGATTTATATTCTAGTAAATTTGCTTTCAGTTATACTAAAACTGGAAATATTACAATCACTATCGTTTCTTATATCCCCTGTGAAACACCCAAAAGAACTCTGTTGTTTCTACCATCTCAACTATATGACACTGCAATTGGTTCACCTACTGACACTATGAAGAAAACAGTTATAAATTTATTTTATAATGAGACTAAAGGTGGCGTTGACATGATATATCAAAAGGTGAGGAAGTATTCAACTAAGAGGGCTACAAGCAGGTGGCCACTGTCTGTTTTCTATACTCTTGTGGACGTAGCAGCGGTAAATAGTCATACACTATTTTTGTTGAACTTCCCGGATTGGAATAAGAAAAAAATCCAACAAGTGTTGACTTTTTCTTCAAGAACTGGGACTACAGCTCACGAAACCATACATTGAAGAAAGGGCTACAAATATTGCAGGTCTGCCAAACCCTACAGTTTCAAGTGTCAATGGTATTCTCGGGTGGAAAATCAACCAGAATTTTGGTGCAAAGGAAGGTCATGGAGGTAAAGGTAGATGTCATTTGTGTGTTAGTGAAATCCATTCAAAAACAGAAAAGTACAACAAAATGAACAAAAAACCAATAATCTGCAATAATTGTGAGATACACATGTGGTAAACACAGCAAGAAAACTGTTGTACATTCCAAGTGTGAAGCAGATTCCAAAGAAAGTGGTGAATAATTCTTCTCAAATAACTATGTTATGTACCTAAGCTATATGTATATTACCTCAAGTTCTTGTAATATTTTTTTAATTATAGTAAAGTGTACTTCAGTGGTACTATAATGACTTTTACTACTAATTTTTCTCAAGATAATAAGACTTAGTAAACTTTAATTGCGAAGTAAGTGAAAGATATAAAATGCATTTTTGAAACTAGTTGGAAAAGAAATATTCTGGTTCTGGATCCTGGTTATGCATCAATAGAGCTTTCAAAAGTATGTTATTAATGTAATTCAAGAACAATTAATGAATTTTATTTATTTTTTAAATTTTGTAATACATGTTACTGAAAATGGCTTGGTATTGCGAGGGTTAACACTTCCCACACTTCCATGTCTTTCCACTCATTTTCTGTTGTCTCCTCTTGTAGTTCTGATATCAGTTGTGCCATGCCTTGTCAGATGACGCTCTCACTTATCTTTGCTGACCCATGTTGGCAAGGAGAGTATGCTAATGGCAGCATATTGATTATTTAACACATCAAAGAAGAAGACAATTATTATTGTTATTACTACTACTACTACTACTACTACTACTACTACTTGTAGTGTAGTGTTAGTGTTAGAATGAAGGCAGCTATTAGAGAGTGAAATGGGGAAGACATATTTTGGGTTGTCTGGTATAAGAATGGTAAAAACATTTGCTGTCCAGTGATGTATTAGATGTGCTATAATATAATTGATGATAACAGATTTTGTGTGATATCAAACTAAGTACAGATTGTTATAATAGAAGGAAACATTCCACGAAGGAAAAATATACCTAAAAACAAGTATATAAGTATATATAAGGTATATATAAGGTATATAAGTACAGATTGTGATTCACCTGAGTAAATGCAGCCAGTAGAATTTGCTACCATGTGGTGCTCGACTTCAGAGAGGAGCCATTTTGTCACTTTGATACTGTGCATGAATATCGGAGAACTATTGTAAAACCAATCACGGTCACCTACAGTTTAAAGATATTTTAAATCCTTAATGAAGAGTAGTTGACAGTGCAGTGGCTAACTCTGAGGTAAATCAACCTGTTAATGTCAGTTACTGTGGCTTTGTATGGAGTTCATTTCTGTTTTTGCTGAACATGGAGCCATATGATATAGACAGTTTTATTTTAGTTCACATTTTCATTATTTTTAATGTAATCAGCCGAATTATAGGTTATTATGAAGAGGTCCATATTTTTTTATCAGGCACATAGTCATTCTTCATTGGAAGCCTCTGATCACCAAAGTTGAAATACTAAGTTTAGGTCACTAAAGAATAGTGAACAAACCATGGCACTTTTGCTGCTTTGCACATAGTACACTAGAGCATCAGTCAATCTCCTCTCTTTTACATTATTTGTCCTATGTGCTGGACTCTAATCTTTTCAGTGCTGGCTGACCTTCCAGTGCCAGTGAGCGAACTGATTCTTATGAGGACTACCAAATCATAGGAACAGTGTTCAATGCCCGACACCAGTCATTAACAAATATGCCATGACAGTGTTCAATGCCAGACACCAGTCATTAACAAATATGCCATGACAAATAGTTATCAAAATGTATGAGCAGACTTTTTTTGTGTGTCAGGGTAGTGCATATTCTACAGACACCACAGACAATTGTCTCTTTGCACTCTACCAAAAAGCAATATATGAGTGAACTTAAATGTTTAGGGAGGTAAGTAATTGTGACTTCACTGTACTGTGACAGAAAATCTGTTCCCAGGAGTGTTGCAGTAGAGTATGTCTATATTATGCAAATAATCTAATCTTTGGCTTCTCCTCCAGTCCTCCATATTCAACTTATTTTTAGTGTAAGCCTATGCAGTGCAACCTGCACAAGCTCTGTACATTGTATTAAATATATTAATTTTTTCCGGCTTTCCCATGAATTCTGTTTTGTTATTATAGATTATCTGTCCTGAGCTGATTGCAATGTAATTAAAAAGAATTACACCAGACTCATTTCACTTTTATTTATAAAGCATCTTCTGTGGTGTTATGTAAATTGGATATACATGTTTGTACATATTTTTTTATTTGTTTTTTAGGTTAAAAACAGTGTTTTCATTATAAAGTTGATCTGCAAGCTGCTTACAGTGTTTCTTTACATAAACTGCTCCTTTCCCTCTTGCTAGCAGTGTTTGGTGTTGGCAGGCATCATTTCACATCTGCTATTCTATTTCAGCTACTTTTTCATTCCATTGCATTGATCAAAATGTCCTTCTAAAAATTTTGCTGCCATTCTTTTGCACATCTTCCAGGTGTCAAATCAGACATAATCTTTATGGATCCCATAAAGAACTGAAATACTCCAGATGAGGGCTTACCAAGGAACAGTATGCCTCTTGCTTCACATTCCCTGAACATCTCTTCAAGATTCTCATCATATGGAAGTGAGCTTTGTTTGCCTTGCAAACTACCCCTCTCATACAAAGTTCCCTATACAATTTCCTATCAAATATCACTCTTAAATATTTAAATTAGTTGACACAGAGAGTCTCTCTTCCCCTAACTTATAAGGCCACTTAAATGTTGGCTTGGATTTTTTGAAACGAAAACTGACCGTCTAGTCTATATCATCTATATCATCAGATCATCAGTATGCATTTAATATTTATTGTATTCCATTGCCTATGTCATTACATGTGTTATAGGTACCGTAACATGCATACTAGGGCACTTCCCTGTTACACTTATGACTATGCCTCCACTTTCTGTGGAACATCTTTTCCACCGTTACCCTCTTGGTCCTGCATTTACTCAAACCACAACCCTGACTTCTACTCCAGCAATTTGTAGTTAATGTAACAAGAGCCCATGAGTAAGGCCATTGAATGCCTTTGATAGGTGTAATTGCCTCCACTTACAATTTATTATGTCCTCTACATCATGAGTAAATCCTACAAGATAATTTCACAAGAGTTCCCTAAATCCATGCTGAGTTTCCTTAAGTGATCTGTGTTGTGTATTTTGTAAGTATACTTAGTTACTAGAATTTCCATCATTTTGCTGTCCAGTGATGTTTGATTAACTGGCCTGTAATTTCCCACATGATATGAATCATCTGCTTTGAGGATATTGATCACTATGGCTACCCTACAGTTATTTGGCACTGGTCATCTCTCGAAGCTTAACCTGAACAGTTCTTTCATGTCGGGCACAACTGCCGTGTCAGTCTTTTCTAGGAGGTCAGTAGACACATTGTCCAACTGATATGCCTTCCCAGTCCTGTTGCTTCTGAGTACAGTATGATTTACTTTGTATTCATATGTACCTGGAGATGTTCAGACAGATGTCCTACTATGTTCTGACCTGGTTTCTCACTCTTCGTTTGTTTTAAGTCCTGTAGTCTATCCACTGGCATCCCAAACAGGTGACTAAAGGTGTCTGGATTTTCCTTGATATGAGCCCTTCGCACCTATAGATGGAATACTGTTAGTTCCTTTTACACATCGCATAGAAACCTCTCATCTTCGTGTGTTACAGTTTCTTTTCCCATATCCAACATGAAATAGCTGATTTTTATGAACCTGAATGCTTATATGTAAGAGGTTGTTTGTATGCATAATGCAAACATCTGTATCTGTTATTAACTTGGAATTTCAGTTGCCCACTAGTTTCTGGATGGAGACCTTGTCGTAGTTTCTTGTTTATGTCTTTGGTTTTCTTGTAATTATCATGGAATAAGTAGTCCCTGTTTGAATTTAATTTGTTACTAAATCAACATTATTTTTATCAAAAAGAAATGATTGGAGTCAATATCCAATAGGTTAATGACCCAGAAAGAGATTACAAGAAGAAATTGAAAAATGAAGATAAGTAGTACCCACGTGACTTAAATTAACATTTGTATTACTTGTAAGTTATTTTTTGTGTGCTCAGTGTATGTTATCTACTTTTTCCTTAACATAAATTCACAGTTTATTTTTTCTGAACTAGGTTAATGTATCACTATGGGTGGAAAATCACTGTTTAATTTTGAAAAGTTGACTGATCTTACTAACTATAACAACCAGAAATTTACCATTAAAATGTGCCTAAAACATGACAAACTGTGGCAGAAAATGGTCTTGTACTGAAAACAATCCAAAGAATGTACAGTTATCTGTAAATTCATTTATATATCCAAAACATCATAGAAGAATGACTGTTGAAAGGGCACAGCAAAATTTGCAGTCAGCATTCAAAGGCAAGAGTTCATCTAGTTTTATTAGGCTGACACAATGTTTGATTACTCAGCAGTTCCCTTTTGAGACATATATAGAAGTACACCCACTGGTTCAACAAATTCAAAGGATTGATAAGAATGTCGAATATCTTGAAAACTGAAAACGAAAATGCATTGGTACCTTATACTGAATCTCCATCTCGTTGTGGTGGTAGGTTTGTATTTCCAATTGTATTTGGCAGATGGCTCATGGACTGAATTGGGTGAATATCAATTTAGATCCATAGATTTGTTGTATAAAAGAAAAACAGTCTTAACATACTTTTCCGAAAGCATCAGCTACGAAAGCAAAAGATCAACTTCATGTAGTACACTCTGATGTCACTGGAGTAATGAGCATGGCTTTATGGTTTGGAGCACATTATATTCCGACTTTTATAGATGAAATTTCAATCAAATTTTTAAAGGACATCATATTCGCCATTGACTTTACAAATAACTTATTTCACAACTGCAGTTTTGGCCTTTGGGTCGTTTTTAACTGTTACTACAAAAGACTTTGCTTCAGCACATCAGACTTTAAAACCCTCCAACATGTATACCTCATCTCAAAAACAGGCCTTTCTGCCATAGAAATACAGGAACATCAGATGAGTGTGAAGCTCTGTACATCATGAAATGATGCAAATCACATGAAATGTCACTAATTTTAACATCATTCATGTAAATCTTTACAGACCAGTGTTCTAGTGCAGTGTTTACATGTAAACTAAAGCCATTGGCAGCCAGAGACAGTGGTCATGTCTGTGTGAGTGGTGTTTGCATGAATGTCTGTGTGTGTGTGTGTGTGTGTGTTGTCTAATTCAGAAGGTCTTTTGGCCACAAGCTTACTTGCTTAGCAGTCTTTTTGTTGTACCTGTCTGTGACTCAACATCTCCACTATTTGCTGAGTATCAATCTATCCTGTTCATAATATTGTCATTATTCTATTCTGAATTTCCCAATTTTTAAGTTAGCTTTTACATACCATGGGAAAATCAATTTAAACAGTTGTTGGCATATATAACTTGCTTAAAAAGACTTTTTGCAGGCCATGGTCATCTTACAAATGTTGTGACTACCTCCTGCTCATGGTATCAAGTATAGGTGCAGACAAGGATAATCAGTACGAATTTAGATTTAGTTGAGGTATCCATTCACAGATGCAGATGCAGTAGCTGTGAGAAACTTATTTTGTAAACTGTATCATCAACTAATTATTATTATTATTAGGATGGAGTAGAGTAGAGTTTAATTGGTCCTTGTAATCATATAATACACAAATGGTACATTCTAATAAAGGACAAGTCAATGTATAACAAAATATAGTTTTAAATAATTTAAATTTACATTAATTTCACTATTTCTACATTATGTGATAATTAATTTACAATATATGGAACTAATATTGTACAAAAATAAAGAGAAGAGATTATGAAGTGGAGCATGTACTACACTGGCAGATTAATATTTGTATTACAGTAACATATGGCTGGTAAATCATTAAATTTTTAGTAACATTTATATGATTCATCACTAAAGCAGAGATCAAATCTTTAGTGTACTTCCTAAAGGAACTTGTAGAAGCTATAGAAGCAGTGATGAGTCAGATATGCCTTAGCAGCTGACTTGAAATTTGCCAGGTCATTTGTTAATTTAATTTCTTTGGGATGTTTATTTATAACTTACACATAATATAGGGTTCCTTTTTGATTAGTGTTATAGAGGTCTATATTTTAGAGAGCAGGATGTGGCAGAATTTCTAGCTTTTTAAAGAGTGGTCTACAGGTTTGGTTCCATTTTGCACCTTCCATTATTCTTATAGTTTTCTTTCGTAGCCTAAAGAGCTTTTTCTAAGAGAAGAGTTCCCCCAGAAAATAATTCCGTATTTCAGTCTTGAGTATAATTATGTAGGCATACTATATAGTTTTCAGACAGTCTTTGTTGCAGCATTCTCATTAAGTAGCATGCAGTGCTTAATTTATCACAAGCTTTTTCAATATGCATCCCCCATTTAAGATTATCTTGAAGCCATATGCCCAAAAACTTAATCTTGTCTACATTCTGAATGTCCCAGTCAGATACCCAAATCTGAACAGTTTGTTCACCTATTTTCACATTATAAAAATTTAATGCCACTTTGTTACTTGCGACTATTACCAGTTGGTTGTGACTGAAACAGTTTTCAATATTGTTCAGGTTTCTGATGTAGACTTATGACAATTTCCATTTCTTTCCTACTCACTAGCACACCTGTATCATCAGCATGCTGCATGATGTTCTTGTAGTATTTTGTAGGTCATTCAAATATAACAAAATAAAAGAGGCCCTAGAACTGAGTCCTGCGGTGCTCCATATTTAGTGGCTTCAGAGTCTGAATAGTGTTGAGTCAATCTGCTGAAACTTCGATGTTGTATTTCAACCATTTGTTTTCGACAGCTTAGGTACGATTTTACCCAGTTATTAGATGTTCCTCTGATCTGCAAGTTCTCAAGCTTAGGCAATAGTTTGATTTGCTCTTTGATATCAAGATCTAGACATATTCCAATGACATTTTCACCACTGTCTTGTTTCTGAAGTACTTCACTTAATAGTTCTAAAATTGCTGCATCAGTTGATCAGCCTTTCTGAAACCATCTTGTGCTGTGGATAGTATATTGTGCTCTTCTAGGAAGTATGCTACCCTTCTTTGGAAAAGCTTTTCTATAATTTTTGAGAATACAGATAGTAGAGCATTGGGCCTGTAGTTAGCCACTTTATCATTTTTACCTGTTTTAAAAAGTGGTTAGAACTTAGCTGTTTTTAGGCATGACTGAAGGTTGGTTGTTAAGTTGATTTGGGTGAGGGGACCAAACAGTGAGGTTATCGGTCCCATCAGATTAGGGAAGGATGGAGAAGGAAGTTGGCTGTTCCCTTTCAAAGAAACCATCCTGGAATTTGTGTGAAGCAATTCAGGGAAATCACGGAAAATGTAAATCAGAATGACTGGCCATTGATAAGTGATGGGAAAATTCCAGGTGAGCTACTGGCTAAACAATGTGAACTCCACGTTTTTTTAATAAGATTGTTTTGGATGCCATATTTTGCAGTGGAATGGTTCATTTTTAAAGTTCTGATATCTGACAGGACTTCTTTCTGGGATACTGGCGAGAGAAAAAGTGAAGTATTTACAGATGATAAAAGGTCAGTTTTTATTGGAAGGTTGGATTTCAGCGACTAATTTTTTCACTTATATTGCTATTTGTTTAGGATCATTGATTTATTTACTGTTGCAAATCAATTTAATATTGGGATTTTGAGGAAAAACCTTATCAGTTTCTGTTTCACTATATTCCATAGAGCTTTCATTTTGTTACTGGAGTTATTTATATAGCACTCATTTGTCATTACTTTAGCTTCTTTGATGACTTTTTATGTGTCATTTTAAGTACTTGAAATATGTAAGGAATTTGTTAGATGCTATTATTATTATTATTATTATTATGCTGCTAGACTGGTATATTCTGTTTGTATTTATGCAAGCTACAACCAAACCCAATATAATCAGCATAATAGCTACAGTAACTTTTTTTACAATAAACTTAAGTATTTGTAATGCTCTCCCATGAATCAAGAAAACATATGACAATTTGTGCTGCTGTTCTTCAAATACATTCAGTATCCCCTGTTTGTCCTCCACACTTGAGCAGTTTTGTAAGCTCTCTTCTTTGTAGAGTGACTTCATAATTAAACTATTAGCTTATAGTGTATTAAGAATGTTTTAAGTGCTGCATAATTAAAGTTCATCATATTCTTTTTTCATTAACTGCAAAGATTTTACTGGTTTTTGTTGTCAGTGTGTACTCTGCTGCAAGATATGATCATTTCTGATGAAGAATTGAGATCACCTGGTAACAAATATTTCAAAATTTCTTTCTGAGCTATATTACAACTTATATAAACAACCTGTTGTGATATAATAACTTCTGTGTTAAAACATCTCAACATATTCACAGCTCCAGACATAGAAGTGGGAAATGTGTTCCTTTATAATTCACCATTAGTATCATTACATAATAAGTATTGCAGGCTTGTACAGGTATTGCTTCAAAATGGAAATATTAACACTCTCTGTTCATGATCTCACTATTGACAATTACTAGTCACTAAGTAAACGAAGAACATATATTTTTGCATAAATTGCATATATTGTGATCCTCAGTAGATCTCTAGTCTTGTTGTTCTTCTGGTAAATTGGTTTACCCCACTTGGTGAAGAAATTTCCCTGCATGGGCAATGCTTCTGGGTGACATGCATACATTGAGAAACAAGAATATAGCAACAATATTACTACTCACTATTTCTTTGTTTCAGAATTTTAAACCGGTAAACCTAAAGTGTCGCTTTTCACATGACTCCCCTACCAAAAGCCTGAAAGAAGCTCTTCTGACTGAAAATAGAAAAATAAAACTCTTTGTGGTGTTAAAAATGCATTTTTTACTATAACACTTTAATTTCAGAGACTTCTCAGTTATTGGTAGTTCTGATTTCAGACTTTATGAAAATGGCAATATCTGAATAACAACTGAGCACTTAATTATAATTGTATGTTTGATATTCCAGTTTATGTTCTTTTGACTCTCTCTCTCTCTCTCTCTCTCTCTCTCTCTCTCTCTCTCTCTCTCTCTCTCTCTCTCTCTCTGTCCCTCTCTCTTTCCAATCTTTTGTGGGTAACTGTAAGTTACACTTTGTTTATTAGGGCAGTCCATAATGAGTAAATCCCAGTTCTTTAAAGTCTCGAACTCCCATGTATAAAATAGCTTAACTTGTGATTACTTTACCAATGAGTTAATGCGTTAAATATTTAATGTTAAAAATGTAAGCAAGAAAAAGTTTAGAAAAAATTTGGAATTTGGTTTTAATGTTTTTTGGAAGTCAATAAGTACTGTAATTAGCAAACACTGGATGAAAATAGGCTGGGTAATTAGCACTCCATTTGAAGCAAAGGCTAGTATTTATGATGTCATATTTCCTGAACTATATATCATACAATGATATAATTGTGGAGATAATGATATAATTGTGGCTAATAAAGAATCTTGAATCTTGAATCTTGAATCTTGAATCTTGTGGAGATAGGTTCAGAGAGATATGTTGATACTGTTTGCAAACTGTGTTGCAAATAGGGTTAATAGTAAAGTGTAATAAATTAAGATGTCATGCCTGATGCTGAAGTTTGACTGCATGAACACTGGAAAAATAGCAAGCAATATTTTTTTTTCCTTTCATCATTTTGTTGAGGTGTCAACAACAAAAAATTTCCTAAAGGTTTGAAAACATATGTTAAGTATGTTGTAAGTTGCTAAATGGTCCCATTCTCAAATACTGGAAGAGTATAGCTTAATGAGTGGATTATAACAGCATTCTAAATTGTTAATTTTTGTCCAAAACTATATGAAGTTCTGAAAATCAAATTTTTGTTGCCCCTGGAAGATGCTAGACAGGCAACTTGAACCTGGAACTGGGTTCCATTCCTCCCTCCCCCCCCCCCCCTGCCCCTCCCCCTCCCTCCACACACTGGAGTTAATCACTAAATAATATAAAATAATCTAGATCACTTCCCACATAAAGCTAACAGTTAGAAGTTGAAGTTATTTTTCCCTCATTGAGGTCTTAATAACACCTATAAATTTTTGAAATAGCCCAGGTTATAGGCAATCAAACTAAACTGAAAACATGAGATTTTCTTTCAAACAAAATATAATGCAGTGTTCTTAATTCCTGGGTTGATATAAAATTCCTTAACAGTTTACCCACAGCCTTTGCCTTGATGACTGCTTTTTATTTAAAGCCACTTTTTTCCTACCAGACAAGAATTACCTTTGATCAGTTTGAGATACAATCTGGCTACTCTATTCTCATCCCAGAGCTACACAACTCTTCTTTATATATAAAATAACTCAGATGTTATCCATCCAATAAAAGCAAGAAGTAGTACTATTGCTTGCTATACTTGATCACAATAGCAGTAAAACATAGCTTTTCTTTGAATATGTGTCCATTATGAACTACAGATAAAATGTGACTCTTTTCTGCATGTGCATTCTTTCTGGATGATAAGTAAAATGCAACTCTTACTTTCATTAAACAAGCAAAGATAGAGCACTTTTTTCTTTTACAATAATGCCATACATTGTTATGTATGCACATACAATTCTCCTTTAGTGGTTAGTATTGTTTACTTCTTCATTAGTGACTATATTAATCTTTGATGCTTGCACCTTGGTGTAGTTATGGCAGATACCATTAGATGTCGCTCACTCTGTGTGGGTCCAGAGATGTCATCTTGATTCTTTGTGCCCCCACCTTATCAATGCAGAGTAACAAAATAATTAAACATTTGGATAGATAGTAAACATTACTCAAGCTTCATCCAATATCATTTTGTTGTTGACAATGGCTAGTACAAACAAAACATTAGAATGAGCTTCAAGAAACACAAGAAATGAAAATGTGACCTTACACAGCACAGCTTTCTTTTCTATACATCTAGTCCAGTTTGTAGCAGATTGAATCAATAGTCAATGCAAACAGGCCTTTCCACCAACAAAATGGAGAGCATTAGATGCTCCACGTGTAGGCCATTTCTCTGCAATTTTAATCAGTTATTGCTGGTATAATGTTGTATAAATCCTCTAAGTTTAGACTCAGTATTCATCAGTGTTGAAATTTTGCACAGACATTAGTAATTAATATAATAAAAATTTAGGGCCAGCCAGTCTTCTTGGAGAACCAAACAGGAGGTAAGGGTTGCATGGTATATATGGTATACAGTGGTATGCAGAATTATTTCTTCCACTTCACTATTTGCTTGTTTTCTCCATCTCCATTGCTATTTTCATTTACATAAAATATTTAAAAAATCAGAAATAATATACAAATCCGTCATTTATTAAAATATTTTCCAAACCATAAGTATGTGGTTTCTTTTGTTTTGTGATAATGTCTCACAAGCCTTACAAGCTGTAATCCCTCTTCCCTAGCTAAGTTAGAGCTCCAGGCACAATGCTTTACACACAGGAGCATAGAACCTGAATATAGATGGTGTACTAAGATTATTTAACTATATTAATGCATTTTACTATTTATGGCAGTTTCAGTATTACAGGATAGATTTTTTTTATGTCACAGTAAACATGATGCTATACAGGTTGAACTAAATAATTTTAAATTATCTGATGATTATCAGCTGATTAAAATTGGTAGTGAACAAAAGGTTTACTTCTCAGTAGCTCTTGGTAGTTCTTAAATATGATTTTCTTTAAATGTTCATAACTATGGGGAATCACCTGCACAAAAAGAGTATTTCTTCAGTCCAAAGACAGGTTTCATACATCTATCCTATTCTGTTAAAGCATCTTCATCCCTGCATATCTACTGGGACCAACATCCAGTTCTATCTGCTTACTGTAATCAAGCTTTGGTCACCATTTAAATTTCTTATCCGCAGCACTTCCCTTCTTTATTAAATTAACTAATTCTCAGAATGTTTCACAAACAATCTATTTTTTTAGTCAGGTTGTGTCCTAATACTCTTTTCTTCCCAATTAATTCTGTTACTCTATGTACCTGTCTAATCTTCAGCAGTCTCCTGTAACAGCCCATTTCAAAAGCTTCTAGTTGCCTCTTGTCTCTACTGCTTATTACCCACATTACACTTCCTTACAAGGCTACAGTACAGACTAATATTTTCAGTAAAGACTTCCTAACACTTACATTTATATTTCATTTTAACAAATTTCTCATTTTTAGCAGATCTTTTTGTGCTATTATTAGTTTGCTTTTTATATCCTGTTCACTTCAGTTTTTGGCTGTTTAGTTTAGCTATACAAACTTTAATAGTTTGACTGTAAGCATTAACACAGATTGAGTACTTATTGCCATACTCCATAACAGCAGTAAAAGACCTTCTAACATTTTCTACAGTTAGAATAAAACAACATGTTTAAGAAATGAACTACAACTGCACAACTTTTTTGTGGGACTGGGTGAGATAGCTGTGAGAAATGCTGCTGAGGTCCCACAGTTCATTCTCAGTTTTGAAAAGAATCTTTGAAAAGATGCACTTAGTTGCAGGCTGATATCACTGATGTTGATCTGTTATAGAATTATTAATTATACTTTATGCTTAGAAACTGTGATAATTTTTAGAAATGAAAATCTCGTCTATAAAAACTCAATGTAGATTGTGCAAATATAAGTCTAGTAAAACTTAGTTTTGTCTGGTCACCCATGAGACAGAGCATCATAGACAATGGCACACAGATCTGTGCTGCTTCCATGGCTTCAGGAAGGCTTTTGATATGGTTAAGCACTGTTCATTAGGGAACAAAATATGAGTTTATCAAATATTGGACCAGGTTTCTGATTGCATTCCAGACAGATTGAACTCAAAACATTGTTCTTAACACAACAAAACTGAGAGATTTAAAGATAATTTTGGTGGTAACACAAGAGGGTGTGATAGCATCATTACTGTTTACAATAGATGTTGATGATCTAGTGTATGATGTTGGAAGCTCTGGGAGTCTACATGTGGATGATGTTGGTGTCTTTAGGTAAGTTCCAATGCCAGAACACTCTAATACACGTGCGAACAACTGGTAGGTCATGAGATATATCCAGCCTGTGATTGGTCTCAGTCAGGCTAGCAAACGAAATTCATGAAGTTATTACTATTGTTTGTTGACTAGAATTATATATAATAATAATATTTATTTAGTTATTTATTTTTACATATGATGATACCCGTCATTCCATATTCAGGTGTTTACATTAATTTACGTTTCATGAACATTGTTCCTTTACTAATGATGTTGCAGAAATTTGCAATAGAAGTTTTTAAGACAGCTGTTGTAAAAAGTTGTAAGTAAAGATACAAAGTTCACAAAGAATAAGTAAATGCAAGCATCTGAAGATAGGGTGAACATATAATGAAGCTAATCTCAAAAATCAAACAATGGAAAATCTAGGGTAGAACGTAACAATATTATGAAAACAAAAGTTGCTACACACATATGTAGCAGAGATGCTGAGTTTCAGACAGGCACAACAAAAAGACTGTAACAAATGAAGCTTTCAGCCAGTAACACCTTCAGCATCCACGCACACGTGTGCATGCCCACACACACACACACACACACACACACACACACACACACACGGCTGCTGTCTCAGGAAACTGTACTCATGTGGTTGCAGTTGCCTGAGACTGCAGTCATGTGTGTGAGTTCCGTTTGTGTGAGTGTGTGTGTGTGTGTGTGTGTGTGTGTGTGTGTGTGTGTGTGTGTTTTGTCTATTGTTGATGAAGGCCTTACTGGCCAAAAGCTTTATTTGTGACAGTCTTTTCATTACGCCTATCTGCGACTCAACACCTCCGCTATGAGGTGAGTAGCAACTTTCCTTTTCGTAATATGTGTACTCTCAAAAATGTGTGCTTGTAGGTGTAATTTGTTGGTGTGGCATATCAGGAAAGATGTGGCAGCCATATTGGTATGTTATTCCATAAAAATTAAATTCATGAATGCTATAGTTCCAGCAATGCTGTCACTTCACACGGTAAGATGGCTCAAGAGCTTAAGTAAGTGTGTGAATCAGGCCCATGGGTCACTAGAAGTTGCCCAAGTCTGCTCTAGAATGATGTAAAGTGGAATGTGTCTTACAAATCATTTACTTCATTGGATATCGAGTACTGTACATTGGCCTGTGTCACTTACCATATTGGATTAATGGGACTGAGATAACCCAATGAACACTGGTGTCTTTTGTGATGGATTTTCTTAGTCAGCACTAGACCATTATGAAGATGTTTTCAATGAACTCCAGTGACAGACGCTACAAGAGAGACAGTTTGTGTCATGGAGAGGTTTACAGTTGAAATTTTGAAAGTGCACATTCGAGGAAGATTTGGGCACTATATTACTTTCTCCCATTACTATTTGCAAAGTGTACACAATCAATTACATAAATTAGAGATCATAGGGTGGATGGTCAACAATGATTCATCGCATGAGTCATTTGCCAGTGGAACAGGGAAGGGCAGAAATGTAGTTGGTACTAGCTGTATCCTCCCCTATACACAATGTGGCAGCTCGCAAAAAACACAAGCTGATCTTGATGTACACTTCTCTGATGTTCTCCATATTTATGCATACCATATTGTAAGAAAAACTTGAAGAGCAAACTCAGCAGACCACGTTATTGTTTCCACTGGGCAGAACTGTGTTTCCTCATAAAACTGTTTTAGTTCCGTTATATTCACAATGAAATGATTTATACCCAGTTTAAATTATATGTTGAACAATGTATAAATTTAGCATTTTGGACATATGCTTGACTGCAAACTTGAGTATTTGCCACTGATAGATGCGGCACCATCGTCTCTGTGACTGCTACATTTATCCAGTAGTTTGCTCATATTCCCCAAATTATTTGTTTTTCAAAACTCTCAGCATCTTGACCCCTTACCTATAGAATCCTAAAAACAATTCCTTTTTTTCAAACTCCTTTTTAAATGGTTTGTTTAAATCTAAGTACAAATATCTTACAACAGCACTAAGTTTTTTCTTTCTCAGTACATCATGGGTTGTGTCTACAACCAGTGAAAAGAATGACTGCCTTTTAATCTCACCAATAATCCAGTCTAAAAGAGCCAAAGAAACTGGTACACCTGCCTAATATCATGTAGGGTTCCTGCGAGCATGCAGAATTGCTGCAACACAACTTGGCATGGATTCGACTAATGTCTGAAGTAGTGCTGAAGGGAACTGACACCATGAATCCTGCAGGGCTGTCCATAAATCCATATGAGTATGAGGGGGTGGAGACCTCTTCCGAACAGCACATTGTAAGGCATCCCAGATATGCTCAATAATGTTAAAGTCTGGGGTGGCCAGTGTAAGTGTTTAAACTCACAAGAGTGTTCCTGGAGCCACTCTGTAGCAATTCTGGACATGTGGGGTGTCTGCTAGCTTTGCCCAAGTCTGTTGGAATGCACAACAGATATGAATGGATGCAGGTGATCAGGCAGGTTGCTTATGTATGTGTTATCTGTCGGAGTCATTTCTAGACATATCAGGAGACCCATGTCACTCCAACTGCACATGTTCCACACCGCTACAGAGCCTCCATCAGCTTGAACAGTCCCCTGATTATTTTACATATCTCTGTATTTGAATAAGGATGCCTAAACCAGTTTCTCTGGCACATCAGTATATAAACAGGCAGAACAAGTCTCTGCAGTCAACAATGCCTATATAAGACAACAAGTGTCTGGTGCAGTTGCTAGATCAGTTACTGCTGCTACAATGCAAAGATTTAAGTGAGTTTGAATGTGGTGTTACAGTCTGCACTTGAGTGATGGGACACAGCCTCTCCAAGGTACAATGAAGTGGGAATTTTCCCATACGACCATTTCATGAGTGTAGCGCGAATATCTGGAATATGGTAAAACATCAAATCTCTGACATCACTGCGGCCAGAAAAAGATGCTGCAACAATGGGACCAATGATGACTGAAGAAAACTGTTCAATGTGGCAGAAGTGCAACCCATCTGCAAATTGCAGCAGATTTCAGTGCTGGGCCGTCAACAAGTGCCAGTGTGTGAAACATTCAATGAACATCATTGATATGGGCTTTCAGAACCACAGGCCCACTCATGTATTGTTGATGCCTGCACGACACAAAGCCTTATGCCTCGCTTGAGCCCATCAACACCAACATTTGGCTGCTGACGACTGGAAACATGTCACGTGGTTGGACAAGTTTTGCTTCAAATTGTATAGAGCGGATGGGTGTGTACAGATATGGAGACAACCTCATGAATCCATGGACCCTGTATGTCAGCAGGGGACTGTTCAAACTGGTGGAGGCTCTGTAATGGTGCGGGGAATGTGCAGTTGGAGTGATATGGAACCCCTCATATGTCTAGATACCACTCTGACAGGTGACTCATGTGTAAGCATCCTGTCTGATAACCTGCATCCATTCATGTCCATTTTGCATTCTGGCAGACTAGGGCAATTCCAGCAGAACAATGCGACATCCCACACATCTTGAATTGCTACAGAGTGGCTCTAGGAACATTCTTCCGAGTTTAAACACTTCTGCTGGCCACCAAATTCCCAAGAAACAAACATTGTTGAGCGTATCTGGGATGCCTTGCAGTGTGCTGTTCAGAAGAGATTTCCACCCCCTTGTACTCTTATGGATTTATAGACAGCCCTGCAGGATTCATGGTGTCAGTTCTATCCAGCACTACTTCAGACATTAGTCGAGTCCGTGCCAAGTTGTGTTGTGGCACTTCTGCGTGCTCGTGGGGGCCCTACATGTAATTAGGTAGGTGTACCAGTTTCTTTGGCTCTTCAGTGTAGAATCATTTAACAGTTCTATCTTATTTTGAATTTGTGGGCTTAGATATTTTGTTTTAATTTTTTTTTTATTTGAAAGATGTAACACACCCAGAAGATGATCATATCTGCAGAGGTGGTCTATTGTATTTGAGAAACTGCCACTCTTTTTCCATACTTCAAATTTGTGGTGGCCACAGAAGAAAGTTTGACATAAAGCTAATGTCCTTGTTGTATCCCGTATTCTAAAAATTATAATTTTCACTTGGTCATGCCCTTTATCAAAAAGTGTGTTAATAGTCTTTCCTTGTTTCCATGTGCTGTAAATAATACACACATTTAATATGTAGTGCAGATTTCACACACTTTTATTTTCATACTTAGACCTTACCACTCATTAATTTGTACATTATATCTTGTATTTTCTCCATCCCCAAATAACTAGCGCACTACGTGATATACTGCATTTTAAACAGGGGAGTTGTTTTCTGATGTGTTTTAGTATAGTTATAATGATAATCACATCCAAATGATCTTTTGGCCTAAGCATCACTAGTGAAAGAACCTTGAGGCTTGTGTGGCCTGCTATTTATAATCTTTTGTTTAGTTTCTCATGAAGTTTTAACTTGGAATAATCTTTTATCAGTTCTAAAAGGTGCATTTTGCTGATTATCTTGAAGTTGTGAAGAACAATCCATTGGTGATGAATCAGTGTCTCTTGCTGGTGGTCTGTATTAAAACTGTGCATCACCAGGATGCACATCCATGGCTGGCATCATGTCCTCTATGAACTTGTAAATTGTCAAAATCTTTTCTTGTTTCATTTTTGCACCTATATTGACTTAAATTTCAATTTTTAACAATATTAGAGAAGGAAAGTTGCTACTCATCGTATAATGGAGATGCTGAGTCGTGATAGGCACTACAAAAAGATTCACATAATTATAGCTTTCGGCCATTAAGGCCTTTGTCAGCAATAGACACACATACACACATGAATGCACACATTCATGCAAATGCAACTTGCACACATGTCTGCAGTCTCAGACAATTGAAACCACACTGCGAGCAGCAGCACCAGTACATGATGGGAGTAGCGACTGGTGGGGGTAAGGAGGAGGCTCGGGCAGGGAGGAGGAGGGATATTATGGTGGGGGTGGCAGTGCTGCAGTTTAGACGGAGGGCAGGACAGAAGGTGGGGAGGGGAGGGGGGGGGGGAAGTAGTGGAAAGGACAGAAATAAAAATAAATTAAAAAACTGGCTGTGTCAGTGAAATGACAGCTGTGTAGTGCTGGAATGGGTACAGGGACGGGGCTGGATTGGTGAGGACACTGACTTATGAAGGTTGAGACCAGGAGGGTTATGGGAATGTAGGATGTATTGCAGGGGAAGTTCCCACCTGCACAGTTCAGAAAAGCTGGTGTTGGTGGGAAGGATCCAAATGGCACAGGCTGTGAAGCAGTCATTGAGATGAGGGATATCATGTTTGACAGTGTGTTCAGCAACAGGGTAGTCTACTTGTTTTGTGGACACAGTTTGTCAGTGGCCATTCATGCGGACAGACAGCTTGTTGGTTGTCGTCCCCAATGCAGCACAGTGGTTGCAGCTTAGCTTGTGAATCACATGATTGGTTTCATAGGTAGCCCTGTTTGTGATGGAATATGTGATGTTAGTGACTGGACTGCAGTAGGTGGTGGTAGGAGGATGTATGGGACAGGTCTTGCATCTAGGTCTATTGCGAGGGTATGAGCCATGAGGTAAGGGACTGGAAGCAGGGGTTGTGTAAAGATGGATGAGTATATTGTGAAGGTTCGGTGGACAGTGAAATACCACTGAAGGCACGATGAAAGGTAATCAAAACCCTGGCAGAGAATGTAAATCAGTTGCTCCAGTCCCAGATGGTACTGAGTTACAAGGGCAGTGCTCCTCTGTGGCCGGACTGTGGATCTTTGGGAGGTGGTGGAAAACTGGAAAGATAAAGCACGTGAGATTTGTTTTTGCACAAGGTTGGGAGGATAATTCGGTCAGTGAAGGTTTCAGTGAGACCCTCGGTATATTTGGAGAGGGACTGCTTGTCACCGCAGGACCAACGACCATGGGTGGCTAGACTGTACGGAAGGGACTTCTTGGTATGGAATGGGTGGCAGCTGTTGAAGTGGAGGTATTGCTGGTGGTTAGTAGGTTTGATATGGATGGGGTACTGATGTAGCCATCTCAGAGGTGGAGGTCAACATCTAGGAAGGTGGCTTGTTGGGTTGAGTAGGACCAGGTGAAGCAAATGGGGGAGAAGTTGTTGAGGTTCCGGAGGAATGTGCATAGGGCGTCCTCCCCTTCAATCTAGATAGCAAGGATGTCATCAGTGAATCTGAATCAGGTGAGGGGCTTAGGATTCTGGGTTTTTAGGAAGGATTCCTTTAGATGGCCCATGAATAGGTTGGCACAGGAAGGTGCCATACGGGTGCCCGTAGCCATACCCTGGATTTGTTTGGAGGTAATGCCTTCAAAGGAGAAGTAATTGTGGGTGACAATATAGCTGGTCATTGCGACTACGAAGGAGGTTGCTGTTTTGCAATCCATAGGGTGTCTGGAAAGGTAGTGTTCAATAGCAGTAAGGCCATGGGCATTAGGAATGTTAGTGTACACGTAGGTGGCATCAACAGTGACGAGCAGGGCACCGTGTGGTAAAGGGACAGGAACTGTGGAGAGTCTGTGGAGGATATGGTTGGTATCTTTTATATGGGAGGATAGGTTCCGGGTAATATGTTGAAGGTGTTTGTCTACGGGAGCAGAGATTCTCTCAGTTGGGGCACAGTAACCAGCTACAATGGGTTGTCCTGGGTGGTCGAGTTAATGGACTTTAGAAAGCATGTAAAAGGTGGGGTTGCAGGGACTGGTAGGGGTAAGTAGAGAGATGGACGCTGGGGAGAGGTTCTGGGATGGGCCTAAGGATTTGAGTAGTGACTGGAGATTCTGCTGGACTACTGGAATGGGGTCACTGTGGCAAGGTTTGTAGATGGAAGTATCTGACAGCTGACAGAGTCCTTCTGCCAGGCAATCCTTGCGGTTCAAAACGACAGTGGTGGAGCCTTTGTCTTCCCCCCCTCCCCTCTCCACCTTTTCCCCTGCCCTCCGTCTAAACTGCAGCACTTCACTGTTCGCCACCCTCACCATACTATCCCTCCCCCTCCCCGCCCGAACCTCCTTACCCCCACCCAGTTTCCACTCCCATCATGTACTGGTGCTGCTGCTCGCAGTGTGATTTCATTTATCTGAGACTGCAGACATGTGTGCAAGTTGCATTTGCATGAATGTGTGTGTGTGTGTGTGTGTGTGTGTGTGTGTGTGTATGAGTGTCTATTGCTCACGAAGGACTTAATGGCTGAATATATAATTGTGTGAATCTTTTTGTTGTGCCTATCATGACTCAGTATCTCCACTACATGGTGAGTAGCATCTTTCCTTCTCTAATATTGTTACACTCCACCCTGGATTTTCGATTGTTTGACTTTCAACTTTTAAGTCATCAAACTTTTCTACAGATTCACAATCATTATTAATTTTAATACATATCTATTATGGACATTTAACTGATCACTGAGAGTGTGTACCAATCTTCATTGTTTTTTTAACTTCATCCCTGCAGGCTTTTAATTTTCTCTTTTAAGTATCACTTCTAAATATGACCTATTTCTAGATATTGTAATTTCTAATGTAAAACGTGAAAGGCTGTCCATAAAAGGAAAACGAGAAAAACGTTGTATGTCAATGCATGCAGAGCTTCGATGAAGAGAAAATAAAGAAAAAATGAGAAGCTACTTTCTTATTACCTTTCCTTCTTCAGTCATGTGTCAGCATTAATGTTACTATTCTCATTATGTTCTTTCCATCATTTCTGTTTCAAAGTTAATATTTGGTAGTTTAACCAATGTTATATCCTCTAGATGCTCAAAGCAAAATTCTTAAATCAAAATCAAACAAACAATCACTGAGATAATATATTTATGAATAATTATTCTACGATCCTGGCATGTAGTTACAGGCCATACATAATATATGTTATAGCAGCTTGCTAATGAGACAAAATTACACATGGGTAAAAATTAAATATTACTCTGTTTTAAACAATGGCAAATCCAGGACAGAATTAACAATATTATGAAAATGATAGTTGCTACTCACTGTATAATGGAGATGCTGAGTCGTAGATAGGTACAGAAAGGACTATCAGAAAGTGAGCTTTCAACCAACAAGGCCATTGTAGAAAATAAACAACAAACACACACACACACACACACACACACACACACACAGTCTCTGGCTGCTGAGGCCATGTTGCAAACAGCAGTGAATGATGGTAGAGGGTAGAGGCAACTGTGTGGTGGGGGTAAGGAGCAGACTGGGGTGGAAATGGGGTGGGATAACAGGGTAGGGGTGGGGGAAGGTAAAGGACAGCTTGTGGGAGCATACAGGGACAAAGTGGAGAGAGGGTAGGGCAGCTAGGTTCATTCAGGAGGTTAGTGGGAGGGCAGGTAGTGGAAAAGGAGAGCAGTAGATAGACCGAGGGTGCATTGGTGGAACAGAGGGCTGTGTGGTGCTGGAATGGCAATACCAAACGGGTTCTGTGGGTAATGATGATGACTAATGAAGTTTGAGGCCAGAAGGGTATGGGAATGTAGGATATGTTGCTGGGAGAGTTCCCACCCGGGCAGTTCAGAAGAGCTGGTGTAATGGTAAGGATCCAAATGGTACAGGCTGTAAAGCAGTCATTAAAATGAAGATTGCTGTGCTGAGCACTGTGCTTAACAATTGGGTGGTCCAACTGCTTCTTGGGCACAGTTTGTCAGTGGTCATTCATCTGGACAGACAGCTTGTTGGTTGTCATGCACATGTAGAATGCAGCACAGTGATTACAGATTAGCTTGTAGATCACATGACTGGTTTCACACGTCGCCGTACCTTTGATGGGATAGGTAATGTTTAGAAAAATGTTCAAATGTGTGTGAAATCTTATGGGACTTAACTGCTAAGGTCATCAGTCCCTAAGCTTACACACTACTTAACCTAAATTATCCTAAGGACAAACACACACACCCATGCCCAAGGGAGGACTTGAACCTCTGCCGGGACCAGTCGCACAGGATAGGTAATGCTTGTGATTAGACTGCAGTAGGTGGTGGTGGGATTATTTATGGGACAGGTCTTTCATCTAGGTCTGTTACAGGGATATGAGCCATGGGGAAAGTGGTTTGGAGCAAGGGTTGTGTAGGGATGGACGAGGATGTTGTGTAGGTTTGCTGGGCAGCAGAATACCACTGTGGGACAGGTATGAAGGATATTGGGTAGGACATTTGTCATTTCAGGGCAAAATGCTAGGTAGTTGAAGCCCTGGTGCAGAATGTGATTCAGTTGCTCCAGTCCTTGGTGGTGCTGAGTCATGAGGGAATGCTCACCTGTGGCTGGACGGTGGGACTTCAGGACTCACTGGAGAGATAAGGCATGGGAGATCTGCTTTTGTTCGGGGTTAGTAGGGTACTTATGGTCTGTGAAGTCCTTAATGAGACGTCCAGTATATTTCGAGAGGGTCCGCATGTGTACTACTAGCCCTCCGTATAACCTCCCGAATTCACGTAGCTGCCCTATCCTCCCTTTACCTTGTCCCTGTACACTGCCACAAGCAGCACTTTACCGTCCCTCACTCCTACCCTGATATCCCTCCCCTTCCCACCACAGCCCCCTTCTTACCTCCACCACATGGTTGCCTCTTATCATCATGTGCTGCTGTTCGCAATGTGGCCTCAGCAGCCAGAGACTGTAGTCATGTGTGTGTGTGTGTGTGTGTGTGTGTGTGTGTGTGTGTGGTGGTTATTTTTGACAAAGGCCTTGTTGTTTGAAAGCTCACTTTCTGACAGTCTATTTTACTTTTCCGCCATAGTAACTATGAAACACTTTTTTTCTGAAGTACGGGAGAAGAATATTGTGCATTCAGAATATCTCATATTTATATGTTTGAGGCAATGGTTATAAAGATTAGCTTAGCTTTCTGTTCATTTTGTTCACCTCTACACCTTCACCATCTTCCTATTCCTCAGTTGCTGGATTCTCTATGCTAGTATTTCCTCTTTGATTGTTATTATACATTAATTAATGGCAATATCTGTTTCAAACAAATGCTATCACACTGTTTGCTTCCTTTATGATTTCTCAGGTGCAGAACTGTTACGCTCATTCTATGTTTCAGCAGTGATGAAATCAAAAAATTATGTAGTGAGTCCCTGTTCCAAACATATCCTATGATAATTATTACCGAATTAGACATACATGTTCCAAGAACAACAAACCATTACTGTAACTGAGAGTGAACAAAGAAAAATGGAATGTGGTCACAAACACCCAGTGCATCAATTAAGAATAACTAAGAAAACATGATTTTTAGGTGTAAAATCAACTTTTGCATCAATTTTGTTAGTAGAATTTGACTCGGTGAATAATAAATGACGTTTAGAACCATTGTAAAAATAAATAAAGCTAAATCAGTAAGAATAAACTTTCTTTCATGAAGTCAAGCTTTATTGCTCTAAAATCCACTTGTTAATGATTACTTTTGTCACTTAATGGCTATTTTGAAAATGAGAAATCACTAATATATTTTTTCCACATAGTGTATCAAATATGACACAGTTGATATTCATCCAAAATACAGTTCACTTTGTGAACAAATATTATTTGAAGTAATGTAGCGTATATGATACAAGGATAGAGGAAATTTGTCAACATTTTTCATAATGTATTGGACATTGGTCAGAATGCTAGTGAAATTATGCAATAGTTCCTTACTGCCTGTTGGCTATCACTTTTAGAATTATAAGCTTAATCTATTGGGGAAGATACATTTTGAACCCTGTTACGTATAACTTTAACAGCTTGATAGTGAAATTCCGAGTGGAAGATGTGTTCTATTTCTCTGAAAACTGTCTCATTTAGTGATACTCTGGTTTATATACAAGCTACATCTACATTACAGGTTCCTGTTGTTTTATAATGGTAATAGTAGCTGTTCAGTGCATCAGTGTTATACTACAGTCACATCAGTGGACATGCTGCTCCCTGACTGTGGCACAGGAAAATTTAAGACCGTTAATTTAATCTGTAGTAACATAGCTAGTTTTAATATTGCAGGCATGATAGGAAACATAGTAGTAAGTATACAGTGCATACATTACTGTATAGCAGATTTAAAAATAAAATGGCATGCATACTTACAGTTTTAAAAATAATCTAATAGCTGTTGTAATTGCATCAGTCATAGCTCATGCAAAATATGTAGACATTAACTACATAAATTCTTGAAAAATATATCTCTGAACTACATAAAGCTGTTCTTTGCAGTCTGTAATAATTTTTCAGTCTCAAATGCAGTAAAGGTATGTTTTCCTTCCATAGAGATCCACAGCCTCTATGTGTTTAATAAAAGAATACATTGCTCGTAGTATGCTGTATTGTACTTTATTAAAATCATGCTATAAGTTAATGTCAGCCATGATGAGCATGATATATAACACATTACAGGTACATTGCAAGTATACTCCATAAAGGCTCATGCCTGAAGTTGGCTAATAGCATAATTTTAATAAAGAACAATACAGCCTACAAGTGACAATGTCTTCTTTTTTAACAAAGATACATTTGTTACACTGCTTTCTTGACCTTACACAATGGCTTCAAGTTAATTGCACAAATAATATCAAGAATAGGTATTCATCTATCAGCTAAGTGACAGACATGACATACTCATTATATATCATTTATATCTGGATAAGGTATCTGCAATAAACAATACACATCTGACATGCAGAAAAAAACAACAAATATCATAGAAAATTGCATTAATGGTGATTAAAATTTATGTGTTAAGGTATTGATACACAAAATATCACCATAATTCCCTTCAAAAGATAGTACTTGACCAGAAACTGACATTAAAGTATGCCAAAATGTTAAACAGCACTTGAAGATGAACCCACAGAGTTAGATGTGCAGTGCACATTAATAAAAGAAATGTGACTAATGTCAATTTTTTTGCTCTAATACAGTCATGGTTGTAACCATTTACATCATGGATGTGATGAAATATATTACATATGCCTGCTATGCAGAAGATGTAAATACAGTCACACATCATAGATACTAATCCAGTAAAACTATTTTTCCATCTGACTGCAATTCAAAAACAGTGTATTGTTACAAAATGTTTACAACATAACATTTCTACATTTTGATTAAGGAATTCATGACTCAATAGCTGAATACCAATTTAAGCCAGAAAAGGATGAGACATACGTCTTAGCAGTTACTAGCCAATAAGTTCAGTGACTGACTGTTTTATACATCATCACCTTTTGATATATTTCTGAATAGTATTCTCACTTCTGTTATTATTCACAGACTTACAATGCATTGAAAACTAACAGGCCATGCATATAATACAGCTTCCAGTGCCTGATGGCTTCTAAAGAACAGATTCTAAGTTTTTAGAAATTGTGGCTGTGATAAATAGAAACATAGCTTACTAAGATAAAGTTTTGTTTAGCTTGTAGTCTGGAAGTGGTACATTTATGTGTATAATTGGGAACTTTTATCTGATGAGTTGTGGAAGGAAGGTAGTGAAAATTGCTAGGCACACCAGATTGATAAGACTAGCTTTATAACTAATGGATTATAAATTAGAAGAAAGACAATTTGGGGGTATGTTACTGCAATTGCCCTTGAAAAATTGTCTCCAGTTCTCAGGAAATCCAATTGTGAAATGGATCCAGTATTGGTGGTGTCTATATTGTATGAGTACACATACATACATCAAGATATAGACTTGTGAAATATCACTAGATTGAATAAAATATACCAATTAAACATTCATTCTTTGAAAGTGTATTTGTATGAACCTAAGCAATGAAAAGTACACCGGTACCATTGGGGATCTTTGAAATATATCCAAATAAGAAAACATTGGAGATAACTTTAAAATATACCCAAAGAGGCGTAATCTCAAAACATAAAACTTAATATAATAATAGGAAACATAATAAAATTTATCAGTTACAAAAAATAGAAACAAATTTCGTTGGACTTAAAAAAACACAATCATTTTGACATTCATTTTGTCTATTTGCTTCAGTTTAAGTGACTGCCAAGTAGGTGGTGTTTTTTCTGATGCTTTCATAGAATATAACAGTTACATGAACTAATCAAGAAGAGAAAAAAGTTAACATGCCCAAAATTTGACATTTTCCACTAAAAAGAAGCTTCTTCAAATATGGAATAAAATTAATGCAAACACTTTCATGAAATTGTGAAATGTGAGCTGAAAATGTGAATTGCTTCAAGTTTATGCAGTGGAGATAAAGTAATGCAAAATCATTAAATTTGAATTGATACTTGTGTGATCGTCAAAGATATTCATGTTATTTTTAATTCCATTGACTATTCTGTTTTTTGACACCATTAAAATTCAAAATGTCACTTTATATATAACATGACATCTAATGTAATATTCAAAATTTAAACATAATTTAGAAAAGATAAAAACATTTCCAACCCTAATGATTTAAAATTATAGACCATATTTGTCACTGCTTTCTTCATTTATTTATCACAACTCTTTTAGATTTGTAATCACAATCATAGTGATACCTTCAAAACATATAATACTTTTACTTTTTGAGAACAGCTACAATATACATGTCTGAGTCAGAATAATAGAAAATATAAACCAGGCCCACCCATGATTAATATGTTTTCGCTCAAATGCTGTCATTTACTTAGTTTCTATAGTATTCCCTACTGTATACATGTACTGTTGTTTCTATTTCTATTGTATTTCAATTTTATGTAAGCACTTTGTTTTTGTTATCTATACTTATCTCGCTGACAATCTCAGTTTTGTTGAAAAAGAAAATTGTGGCAATAGTGATTTTTAATATTATTCCAGGCCTCAAGAGGACTCGACATATGCTGGCTATCATCTTGCCTATGAAGTCAAAAAGCTCATGTATGCTTTCAGCACTTAACTCTTCTTGTTTCTGTTAGATATTCCATATTTTCTCATAGTATATCTCTATCTCAGTCACATTATATTCGCTAGAAAGCAGGCAGTTGAAATAGTGACCCTTTGTGTAGCAAGCTGCATGTATTTTGCATGGTTGTTTCCATTACTTTGTAAATGTTCATGTTTGTGTTGCATTCTTCCTTTTAGAGTTAAGTTGCTGAATTCATTTAGTTATGCCTATTTTACAGTATTTAATTGTGGTGTGCCTCAGTGAGTGGTACGTGTAAAAAATCAAAGAATTTCATGGTGTTGAGTGAAATCTCAGTGCATAACCAGTTTTTGCTGGCTTTGAGATAAGTCCCATCTAATTTCTTAAGGAGGGCAAATAGTGCAGTGCAGTCAAGGGTATGGTATTGATTTGGCAACACTTTTGCCATAATTGCCATGATGGTTATTAATATTCTCAGAAATGTTGTAGCTGCATGGAATTTATTAGAAAATGAATATGTGCTGCTTATCTCAAAATTGAACATGCAGAAAATTCATGCTACACACTTACAGGCAATTTTCTTCTTTAGATTTTGAGTAAACTCGGCGTGCTTCAGCTTAGCAATCAGATATATTAACAAAGAATGCTCTGATTGATATTATACTCATGTTTTGGGTGCCATTTATTGTCTTTTGGTATAGAATATTATAGTTGTGTCAAAGACTTGTTCAAATTTGATCTTGAATATGAAGTAATTATAAAATAAATAGCTCGTAGAAGTAGTTTCCTTCTTTTCTTCACTGTAGCAATGCAACATTATATGAAATTACTATTTTTGTACACACTGCTAATTTCAAAAATATACAGTTAATCAAACATTTTTACACCAAGCAGTGTTCTCACATACAGTCATTTATTTTGTAAACATTTTCTAAAAATTTGGGTGCTATCACATCAACTCCATAATTGATAATGAAGACAGATAAATGCTCATGCTAATCAGATGAGTTAGGGTTGTCAGTAACAAAAAATAAAGATGTTGTCTGAACTTTACTCACTGACAGTGTACACTTCATAAAGTGAAACAAAGGAAAAAAAACTAAATATAAGTAGACAGACATCTAACTTTCCAAAAATTAGGTAAATGGTGTTGATAAGTTGCTTTCAGAAACAGTCTTCTATCTTGAAGTGACTGCAGGATATATTTGAATGTGTAGGTTATGGAGTAAAGATGTATCTTGCTGATAGACTATTGGCTGCTATGTTACTCATGAATAGAAAAGTAAAGTCAAGGTATATAAAGAACACAGACACAATAGGAGGAATACAATATGATATACTGTAAGATATAGACTAAAAGTATTATGACCAACTATTTTGAAAGATAAAAAATATGTAAGGTTGTGAATAAATGAAGTAGTATATGCGGTAGTAGGTAATGACAGTGGAGTGAGAAAAGATAAGACAGCTGCAAGTTTGAAAGATGAGGTATTGAAATGATGTTGAAAACATAAGATAAAATTATGGTATATTTATTTTGAGAAAGTTGTATAAGATGAAATTCAGGAATATTACAGGCATAAAATCAACAATGGTGATGGAACTGCTATTGGGGGGATATGTTATATTCATATCCTGTGTCATGTGTTTCCATCTTGATTCCTCTCCATCTTACAGTTTACTACCTTTAATACTTTCCAATATATATTTCTTCCTTCCTTTTTTCTATTTATCTCTCAAAGAAGAATCCACTTGCTCTGACAGGGGCTTAATCTGTAATTGTATGCAGATGGTGAGTACCACATTTTTCTTTATCATAATACATATTTGTATATTTCATTTTCAGCTTTACTGTTGAAACCTTTCTTTATACTTTCAATCCGTATCATATTCAACCTCAGTATCCTATGTAGCAGTATTCATCAAGAAATAAAAAATAACCCTGTAATGCAAATTAATTCAGAAACTTTTTATCACTACTTCTCCTTTACTATTTATCATTGAAAAATTATTTCATATTTTTTTATTTTTTTCTTATGACACCTGAAGAAATATAAATTAACCCCTATGTCTCCTACCTCTTCTATTTCTATTTGCATCATCACTAAAAATGAGTGCACATGCAAGTTTTTCTGGAATAGAATTGCAAATTTGCATTTAAACTGCTTACTGACATCCCATTCAGAAAGTAGTTCATTTATAGTCTGTCTTTATGTCTAATCTTATGGACAACTTCAGCCAATATCAGCCAGAATTTATTTAATTTATATTTTTGACATAGGAAAACATACACAGATTCATTTTGTGTTACTAAAATATAATTTAAGATTATCTGTATTCATAAGCAAAGTATATTTTCTATTGGCAGAAAAACAATAAAATATGGCTTCTGTATATATTAAAGTTCCTCCATTCAGATTCAGTTAAAACTAGTGCAGAATTATATTTTACAGCCAAGTTATGAAAGAAAAAATAGATGTCTACATTTGAGATCCAAAGTTTTTCAAATTTTAAGATCTCGATAACTTAAAATTTTTTGCTTATCATACTTGACTTCATAAGTGTTTCATCAAATGGTGATGGTAGGTCAGTACAATGATTATAATTCAGTGTCACATTGCATAACAAATTAAAAGCAGTGCTATATGCAAGAACTACATTTAATGCATCAAGTTTATTATTTATAAAAAAAACTACCGATAGCTTGTTAAGAGGTCAAATGTAAAGTGTGAAAACCAGCAGAAGAATTTTCTCTACATTATCCAAAAATGATTAGACATTTCTTGTCATCAATTTCTTCATTGTTGCTCTAGGTAATAACAGTCACAACTCAACAGCTCTTTCTCTTTCACAATATCATTGGTAGTTATGCATTGTTCAGATGAATGACATATTTCAATAATTTTCTCAGTCTGTTCAACTTTTATACTCACTCCTGTTCTTATTCAGTATGGAGCTGTTTCTACAGGTGTAATTAGTCCTTGATTTTTACAAATTTTTAATTCTATCAAGTTTTCAGCAAAGGAACAGTAACAACCATCTTCTTTACAAGAAATAATTTCTTGGTTGAAATCTGGCGTATTTGACTCCATCAGTTTTTGCTCACAAGATATCCATCTTGGCAGCCTGTAAGGTCTAACCAATTTACAATTTATATGCTACCTAACCCAAAGGGCCTGTTATCTCCATTGTGTAATGGGGCTTGGGATGTTCAGGCTTTGCTATAGCCAGGATAACTGGAAACGCCAAAGAAAGAAATGAAGATCAATAAAATGAAGTGAAGTGAAGTTAAAGAGAAAGGACAAGGTGAAATGAAAATGAAGGTGTCACAGTTTATAACTCAGGGAGAGAAAAGGGTAGCATGGAGTTGGCACTGCAGTACCAAACGTACCTCATTGAGTACAAAGAGTTCTCAGAATAGTCACACCAATACCCAAAAATTGAAGTAGGAGTAATCCACTGAATTACAGGCCTATATCACTAATGTTGATTTGCAGTAGGGTTTTGGAACATATACTGTACTCAAACATTACAAAGTACCTCGAAGAAAACTATTTATTGACACATAGTCAGCATGGATTTAGAAAACATCATTCTCGTGAAACACAACTAGCTCTTTATACTCTTGAAGTAATAAGTGCTATCGACAGGAGATGTCAAATTGATTCCATATTTTTAGATTTCCAGAAGGCTTTTCACACCATTCCTCACAGGCGTCTTCTAATCAAATTGTATGCCTACAGAGTATCACCTCAGTTGTGCGACTGGATTCATGATTTCCTGTCAGAAAGGTCACAGTTCATAATAATAGACAGAAAGTCATCAAGTAAAACAGAAGTAATATCCGGCATTCCCCGAGGAAGTGTTATAGGCTCTCTATTGTTCCTGATCTATATTAACGACATAGGAGACAAGCTGAGTAGCTGTCTTAGATTGTTTGCACATGATGCTGTCATGTCATTTACCATCTTGTAAAGTCATCAGATGATCAAAATGGCTGGCCGGAGTGGCTGAGCGGTTATAGGCGCTTCAGTCTGGAACCGCTCAATCGCTATGGTCGCAGGTTCGAATCCTGCCTCGGGCGTGGAAGTGTGTGATGTCCTTAGGTTAGTTAGGTTTAAGTAGTTCTAAGTTCCAGGGGACTGATGACCTCAGCTGTTAAGTCCCATAGTGCTCAGAGCCATTCCCAAGTTCCAGGGGACTGATGACCTCAGCTGTTAAGTCCCATAGTGCTCAGAGCCATTCTAACCAGTTTTTGATCAAAATGATTTGCAAAATGATTTAGATAAGATATCTATATGGTGCAAAAACTTACAATTGACCCTGAATAAGGAAAAGTGTGAAGTTATTCACATGAGTACTAAATGAAATCAGCTAAATTTCAATTACGTGATAAGTCACACAAATTTGAAGGCTGTAAATTCAACTAAATACTTAGGGATTACAATTACAACTAACCTAAATTGGAACGATCACATAGATAATATTGTGGGTACAGCAAGTCAAAGACTGCAATTCATTGACAGAACACTTATAGAGGGTGCAACAGGTCTACTAAAGAGACTGCTTACATCACACATGTCCACCGTGTTCTGGAGTATTGCTGTGTGTTGTGGGATCCGCATCAAATGGGACTGACGGATGACATCGAAAAAGTACAAAGAAGGGCAGCTCCTTTTGTATTATCGCGAAATAGGGGAGATAGTGTCACAGGCATGGAACGTGAATTGGAGTGGCAATCATTAAAACAAAGGCGTTTTTTGTTGCGACGGAATCTTCTCATGAAATTTCACTCACCAGTTTTCTCCTCCGATTGCAAAAACATTCTGGTGGCACCCACCTACATATTGAGAAATGATTATCACGATAAAATAAGAGAAATCGGGGCTTGCACAGAAAAATTTATGTGCTCGTTTTTCCCGCATGCCATTCGAGAGTGGAACGATAGAGAGACAGCTTGAAGGTGGTTCATTGAACTCTCTACCAGGCACTTTATTGTAAATAGCAGAGTAAATACGTAGATGTAGATGTAGGATTGATACTGAAAATCTGTTAATAGGCCAGGTGTACAACTCCATATCCTCTTATGGAGAAAACTAACAGAGTAAATGAATGAATGTAGTAAAGTACTATTGGAGGAAGATTTCTGCAGGACTGTGATGGAAGCCTGTTATGCTGTGATAGGGGAAGGCAGTAAGAACATATTGTGGTAAAATATAGTTTGGGAAGACAGAATGAGACAGGAGAAGTGGTAAATGTTCATCGCTAATGCCTGGTTTGCAAACTTCAGTGGAGACAGAGAAAAGAAATCGAGTATCAACAGAAATAATAAAGAAAATCTCAGAGACAATGGAATATAAAAACAAAATAGATGAGAGCAGAGAGACAACGTACAAGAGACCAACTACTCACTTGAGAAGGGAGATATAAAACCTGAGGAAGTAGTGGAAAAAGAGAAGTCTGATAATACAGTAGACATAAAAAGAAATGAACAAGATGACCCACATTATAAGGAAATGCAGAGTGTTGCTTTGGATGAACAGACAGTGAACAGTAGGGGAAAAGAAACTGAGAATGAAAATGGTAGGATATAATCTTTGAAATGAAAAGTGAGATATAAAAGAGAAATGGAGAAACCAATCTAACCTTTGAAATGGAAGGTGAGACATAAAGAAAGGAAAAATGAATTTAATTCTGACCACTAATGTTGTTGTTGTTGTTGTGGTCTTCAGTCCTGAGACTGGTTTGATGCAGCTCTCCATGCTACTCTATCCTGTGCAAGCTTCTTCATCTCCCAGTACCTACTGCAACCTACATCTTTCTGAATCTGCTTAGTATATTCATCTCTTGGTCTCCCCCTACGATTTTTACCCTCCACGCTGCCCTCCAATACTAAATTGGTGATCCCTTGATGCCTCAGAACATGTCCTACCAACCGATCCCTTCTTCTGGTCAAGTTGTGCCACAAACTTCTCTTCTCCCCAATCCTATTCAATACTTCCTCATTAGTTATGTGATCTACCCATCTAATCTTCAGCATTCTTCTATAGCACCACATTTCGAAAGCTTCTATTCTCTTCTTGTCCAAACTATTTACCGTCCATGTTTCGCTTCCATACATGGCTACACTCCATACAAATACTTTCAGAAATGACTTCCTGACACTTAAATCTATACTAGATGTTAACAAATTTCTCTTGTTCAGAAACGCTTTCCTTGCCATTGCCAGTCTACATTTTATATCCTCTCTACTTCGACCATCATCAGTTATTTTGCTCCCCAAATAGCAAAACTCCTTTACTACTTTAAGTGTCTCATTTCCTAATCTAATACCCTCAACATCACCCGACTTAATTCGACTACATTCCATTATCCTCGTTTTGCTTTTGTTGATGTTCATCTTATATCCTCCCTTCAAGACACTATCCATTCCGTTCAACTGCTCTTCCAAGTCCTTTGCTGTCTCTGACAGAATTACAATGTCATCAGCGAACCTCAACGTTTTTATTTCTTCTCCATGGATTTTAATACCTACTCCGAATTTTTCTTTTGTTTCCTTTACTGCTTGCTCAATATACAGATTGAATAGCATCGGGGAGAGGCTACAACCCTGTCTTACTCCCTTCCCAACCACTGCTTCTCTTTCATGCCCCTCGACTCTTATAACTGCCATCTGGTTTCTATACAAATTGTAAATAGCCTTTCGCTCCCTGTATTTTACCCCTGCCACCTTTAGAATTTGAAAGAGAGTATTCCAGTCAACATTGTCAAAAGCTTTCTCTAAGTCTACAAATGCCAGGAACGTAGGTTTGCCTTTCCTTAATCTTTCTTCTAAGATAAGTCTTAAGGTCAGTATTGCCTCACGTGTTCCAGTATTTCTACGGAATCCAAACTGATCTTCCCCGAGGTCGGCTTCTACTAGTTTTTCCATTCGTCTGTAAAGAATTCGTGTTAGTATTTTGCAGCTGTGGCTTATTAAACTGATTGTTCGGTAATTTTCACATCTGTCCACACCTGCTTTCTTTGGGATTGGTATTATTATATTCTTCTTGAAGTCTGAGGGTATTTCGCCTGTTTCATACATCTTGCTCACCAGATGGTAGAGTTTTGTCAGGACTGGCTCTCCCAAGGCCGTCAGTAGTTCCAATGGAATGTTGTCTACTCCGGGGGCCTTGTTTCGACTCAGATCTTTCAGTGCTCTGTCAAACTCTTCACGCAGTATCGTATCTCCCATTTCATCTTCATCTACATCCTCTTCCATTTCCATAATACTGTCCTCAAGTGCATCGCCCTTGTATAGACCCTCTATATACTCCTTCCACCTTTCTGCTTTCCCTTCTTTGCTTAGAACTGGGTTTCCATCTGAGCTCTTGATGTTCATACAAATGGTTCTCTTACCTCCAAAGGTCTCTTTAATTTTCCTGTAGGCAGTATCTAACTTACCCCTAGTGAGATAAGCCTCCACATCCTTACATTTGTCCTCTAGCCATGCCTGCTTAGCCATTTTGCACTTCCTGTCGATCTCATTTTTGAGACGTTTGTATTCCTTTTTGCCTGCTTCACTTACTGCATTTTTATATTTTCTCCTTTCATCAATTAAATTCAATATTTCTTCTGTTACCCAAGGATTTCTACTAGCCCTCTTCTTTTTACCTACTTGATCCTCTGCTGCCTTCACTACTTCATCCCTCAAAGCTACCCATTCTTCTTCTACTGTATTTCTTTCCCCCATTCCTGTCAATTGTTCCCTTATGCTCTCCCTGAAACTCTCTACAACCTCTGGATCTTTCAGTTTATCCAGGTCCCATCTCCTTAAATTCCCACCATTTTGCAGTTTCTTCAGTTTTAATCTACAGGTCATAACCAATAAATTGTGGTCAGAGTCCACATCTGCCCCTGGAAATGTCTTACAATTTAAAACCTGGTTCCTAAATCTCTGTCTTACCATTATATAATCTATCTGATACCTTTTAGTATCTCCAGGGTTCTTCCATGTATACAACCTTCTATCATGATTCTTAAACCAAGTGTTAGCTATGATTAAGTTGTGCTCTGTGCAAAATTCTATCAAGCGGCTTCCTCTTTCATTTCTTAGCCCCAATCCATACTCACCTACTACGTTTCCTTCTCTCCCTTTTCCTACACTCGAATTCCAGTCACCCATGACTATTAAATTTTCGTCTCCCTTCACTATCTGAATAATTTCATTTATTTCATCATACATTTCTTCAATTTCTTCGTCATCTGCAGAGCCAGTTGGCATATAAACTTGTACTACTGTAGTAGGTGTGGGCTTCGTATCTATCTTGGCCACAATAATGCGTTCACTATGCTGTTTGTAGTAGCTTACCCGCATTCCTATTTTCCTATTCATTATTAAACCTACTCCTGCATTACCCCTATTTGACTTTGTGTTTATAACCCTGTAGTCACCTGACCAGAAGTTTGTTCCTCCTGCCACCGAACTTCACTAATTCCCACTATATCTAACTTTAACCTATCCATTTCCCTTTTTAAATTTTCTAACCTACCTGCCCGATTAAGGGATCTGACATTCCACGCTCCGATCCGTAGAACGCCAGTTTTCTTTCTCCTGATAACGACATCCTCTTGAGTAGTCCCCGCCCGGAGATCCGAATGGGGGACTATTTTACCTCCGGAATATTTTACCCAAGAGGACGCCATCATCATTTAATCATACAGTAAAGCTGCATGCCCTCGGGAAAAATTACGGCCGTAGTTTCCCCTTGCTTTCAGCCGTTCGCAGTACCAGCACAGCAAGGCCGTTTTGGTTATTGTTACAAGGCCAGATCAGTCAGTCATCCAGACTGTTGCCCTTGCAACTACTGAAAAGGCTGCTGCCCCTCTTCAGGAACCACACGTTTGTCTGGCCTCTCAACAGATACCCCTCCGTTGTGGTTGTACCTACGGTACGGCTATCTGTATCGCTGAGGCACACAAGCCTCCCCACCAACGGCAAGGTCCATGGTAATGTAGAAAAAGCAATAAAGGAAATGAAGGGGGGATAAATCTGCTGGATTGGATGGTTATCCTGTTGGATTATTTCAGTGTATGGATGAAAAAGGAGTAGCAGAAATGACAGCTTTGTGAAATGCAATATACAAAAGTGGTACATAGACACAAGATTTTGCCAGGACAATGATAGTTCCAGTCTCCAAAAAATTGGGTACCAAGAAATGAGCAAAATACAACCAGTAAGTATAATCCTCTTGATGCCAAAATTATGGTAAGGTCTGTTATGAACTGAAAGTGATGCAAGAGATGACAAAAAAGGGGTGCCATTCCAGGCACCGGAATGTAGTAAATTCATGCTATTGATATACATGATTGATATGCAAGTTAAACAAGGCTTGAAACATGGAACATCTATGCTTATTCAACATCATTAATACAGATATAAATATCAGATTTGAATGGGCAGAGATATGACTCAGTGATTGGGCAAGCAGGAGGGGCAGTGGACTGTCTCATCATTAAACAGAGTCAGTTTGGTCAAGAAGACATGTGCAACAGACGCGAGATCAGTATGATGCACTGAATATCTTGTTGTTGTGCCACATCAAATTGACAGACAACATCTTCTTCCATGTTCTGCAGTTTGGAGGTGTCAACTTGGGGTGACTTAACAATGTATTCAATTTTCCATGGTTACTGACTTTCTGTCCTTAATTACTCTCAGGAAGTGCTTTTAGTGGTGACTGTGCTCACATTCCCGGTTATTACTTTCTGCAGTAATTGTCTCATGGAAGCGTGTAACATTTTGAGGCAGAGGACAGACAAGGAAAATGCAGTGTGCAGTCAGATACTTAAAGGCTCAAGCACTGGATCCGAAGGATTTGTCCATCTTCCAAGAATGTTCATTACTTGAAAATTGCTCTAAAACTTATCTTAGTAACATAAATATTATTTTGAAAGCACATAAGGAATCTGTAATGAAAAAGTACTCGACATGTTACAACATAATGGAAAACAGCTAGAAAGTAGAAAAGGAGAATTGGTCTATCCAGCTCATGTGTGCTCAGTCACACAACTGTGAAGCTCCCAAAACCAAATATATTAGCTACACCATCTAATGAATGTACCTCTTCAGACAACATTGTGCCAGAAGAAGAATGGAGTAGTATAACCTATACGTCTGAAAATGTTACATTGCATTATGTTGTTTATGGTCATGACAGCTTCCTGCCATCCACAGCCTAGATGGGTGCAAGTGAGATGTGTGATATATTTCTGAAGAAAGACTGTGAAGTAGGAGCTGGTGGATGATGAAGATGATGAAGAAGAAGGAGCTGTGGCACAAAGTTCTGATACTGTTGTGCAAGGAAATGACATCATTAGTAATTTCTTTCCCTCTTTTAATGAAATTTCTGAAGAAAGACTGTGAAGTAGGAGCTGGTGGATGATGAAGATGATGAAGTAGAAGGAGCTGTTGCACAAAGTTCTGATACTGTTGTGCAAGGAAATGACATCATTAGTAATTTCTTTTCCTCTTTTAATGAAGTTGAATCACCAAATGGAATGACAACTTCTTTAACGACTATATCTTGGAAGGAAATCCACATTTGGGGGGCATTTGGATGTGACAGTGGCCCAATGTTGGACTGCAAGGAAGTAATAGAGCTGGCACACTTGGCCTTAATGTTCCGATTGAGCATATCTGACCATCAAACGGAGAATTGCTGTGTTGTACACCAAGCACATTGTAACCCATCCACATTTGCACCTGCAATCCTAGGACAAGTAAGTGATTCCCTGCAATATTATGTCACCCTGCACCACTGGTCAGAAGCTAGCAGCAGCTGGCCTATGGAATTACTCTTCCATGTGTAGGTTGCTGTTAACATCATTACACAAATGGCTGTATTTGGATTGGTTTAGTGGCAGGAAAGCATGGACTGCTAGTAATGGTGTTGAATTTCATTCAGCAATGAATCTTGATTCTACACTACTTTGGATTATCATTGTCAGCATTTATGGCGGTGACTGAGGGAGTCATTTCAACTTTACAATGCTTTGGAGAGGCTCAGCAGTGTCACCCCTGCCATTGTGTTGTGAAGAACCATTAGGTATGACTTAAGGTCACAACTGGTAGTGATTAAGAGAACTAAGATGGCAGGTCACAGATATAATGCATACCCCTGTGTTACTTGTTTTGTGACTGTAACTTGATGCTGTTTCTAATCGAGAGATGCTATCCGCATATGGCACATGTATCTATGAACTGTCTGCATGATTTTTAAGTACCCACATGTCTGGCAAGACCCTCAGATCTGTCGCTAATAGAATTTATGAGTGGACATTATCTCCATCCCAGTGCCAGTATGAAGGTGCAATGGCTTTATGACACCAAAGTAGTACATGCATGCAGGTCAGAGGGGTCTAACATTGTATTAATAAATGGGCTCAGAATTTCAATTTCATTGTAAATTTGACCCAATTTTATAATTGCAGACCCTCTCAACTCATGAAGCTTATTTCTTTCCCCCCTCATATTTTTTTTTTGGTCAGGCAGTGTGTGTGTGTGTGTGTGTGTGTGTGTGTGTGTGCACGCGCACATGTGCATGCATGCGTGCGTGCGTGTGTGCGTACATGTGTGTGTACATGTGTGTCTGTGTAGTATATTGCAACACAGGAATTGGTAATTTTGTAATTAAATTGCACTTATCTTACCTAAGCATTCTTGAACTATGAGTCTGGGTCACTCCTGTGTTCTTGGGAAAAACTCCCATTTCAAGAAAAACCCAGTTCAACAAAAAATATGTTGGTCCCTAAAGGTTCATTAAAATGGATTCTACTATACATCACATTGAGTCATATGCCATTATAAACATCAATTAATCAGGCTTTAATTTTTTAGTGGAATTTAAATGACATTCATTCCTATGTTCTTACATAAATAATGAAATCTTTAAATTAAAATAGCTTTCAAATTATTGCAAGCTAGGTAAAATCAGATACTTTTGCATAGACTTAATTTTCTTATTCCTTTGTAAAAGAAAATCCAATAGTAGTGACTGAGTTTAATTTTCAAATCAGTGCCAAGATAATTGAAACGCATACAGCTGAAATTGCTAAAATTAAATGAAATTTCAGAACCCAGCTAAACTTTATCAGATTTCTTACCAAGTTTTCATTGGAGTCTAGATGTCTAGCATGGGTGCACACATCCTGTTTGACTTGGATGACACTACTGCTGGCACCACAGAGACTGCAGCAGATGCCTGCATGGGCTATCTGCTCTGCCATTGATGGACCCTTAAGTGAGGGAGTGTTATTGCAAAAGTTGAAAGATGTAGACATAAGCTGTAATGATTCTGGATTAATTAACATATTTTTGTTGACTCTTGGAAAGAAGGAAAAAACAGCCTGATCCTGTCACTGAGTTAGATTCTTTCCAAACTGATGAAATTCACAGTCATGTTTGTGCATACTACAGCAGGAAAGAGTATCCTAGTGTTGTTAAAAGAAGGCAAACTTTCAGGGCTGTGAAAATGGTGCTAAAATTGTGGTGGAAAGTATGGGTTTACATTACAAAATACTAGAGGTGCACAAAGTCCTGCTAGAATAGGTGTGTATTGTTACGGCTTGAAGCATTTTCTTGCACAAAATTGTGGGCAAAGATTTTTATTCTAAATATGGCAAGACAAAATAGCAGTAGCAGTCATCAGCCAGCAGAAAGAGGAGCTAAATTAATTGTGATTCATGGAGATTTTCTGTCTTCCAAAATGCAGCATCCTCAGTTGCAAGTACATCGTGCAACAGCGTTTCCACCTCTGTTATTGTAAAAGAGTTGTTATTGTTCCTTATGTATGTCTTCACATCACTCTGTACTAATCTTTTGGGGTTGAAATGGCAGCCTCTTGGCAGTTTCCTTTACTAAATATGTACGCCTATTTTCTTTAACAAATGAATGTAAAAGAAACTTTGTCATACTTATATCCCCCGTAATATTTCATACCTGTAACCACTGCACCATAATTTCTTCACAATCGTTTGTGGTTGGGGCTGCTTCAGCATCACTGCATGACATAGAGCATTGTCCATTACAAATGTTGTACAGACAGGAAACTGTTTTAAAAGGTTCCTGAATCACTCAACAAACCACATGTGGCCCCTGTCTTTCTGGTAATCATCTGTCTTTTTGGACCAAAAAACTAAAAGTGCATCAGGAACAAAACCACAGGAAGAGCTGCTGTGGACCAAATAATGTAGCTCCTCTTCCCATCATCTGAAGATTGCTTCTAGTTGGATTGTCATTTTTCCAGCATTTACTGACAGCTTCCCAAGCATTAAAACACATTTCATGTAGCCATATTTTAGAATGAATGTCTTTTCCCATAATTTTGTGCAAGAGAAGCTTTGAGCCACAACAATACATGCCTTTTGTAACAAGACTTTGCGTATCTGTAGCATTTTGTAATGAAACCCCATATTTTTCAGCACAGTTCTAGTGACTTTTCCCATCCCTGAAAGTTCACTTTCTTTGAAGGCACTATTAATTTAGTCAAAAAAAAATGGTGGGATACTTTTCCCTGCTGTAGTAAGCATACATGTATATGAACTGCATTTCTGAAAAGATTCTTAAATTAATGACAGGGTGAGGCTGCTTAGCCTTCTTTCCAGAGGTCATTAAAGTCATTAAAAATATGTCATTTGATCCAGGTGACTCAGAATCATTATGTCTCAATCTACATATTTAAACTTCTGCAATAATGCTCCCTTACTTACTACTGTTCTTGCTGTAATTCCAAGAGTTTTTGATGTTCATTCCACAATTTCAGCAGCAGGAATTGATGGCAATCCTTGAATTCTTATGTATTCTTTCTCCTGCTCATAAAATTAGTGAGTTCTCTGGCTGTTTAGTGGCACACCTTGAGGAATAGGTTTGTTACCAGGTTAACAAAGTCAAGTTGGTGGCATTTTCCATGTATCGGAACATCCTAGATCACAGTGAAACAAGGCACAGTACAGTGCAAGCATATGGTAAAAACCATACACAAAGCATGTTGTTCATGTTTACACTATACAAGTTTGGTTCGCAACCAAAGCCTCACGCGTCATGTTCTTCACTTCTTAAACTGTTATGCTGGCAACTTGAAATACATATATCGGGTGCAAAGATTCAGCAGATCATCTGTAAGCCTACTCATGATGGAAATAAATTAAATTTAATGGCAACAGATATACTTCTTTGAGTGGACTGTTATTGAAACTGGTATCAGTGACCATGAGGAGGCTGTAGCAACACAAACAACAAGTATAAAAATTTACATCTTGAGTAAACAAGATAAATAAGCAGTAATGTCATATATCATGGAGGAACATGAAAATTTAACCTCAGGGCAGGAGCATGTAGGAGGACTGTGGCTCAAAATTAGGAGAATACTTAGTGAAGCACTGAAAAGATATGTATATAGTAAAACAGTTCATGCCTGTGGAGACACACCATAGTTCAAAGTCTGTGTAACAAATTTTTTACTATCGTGCAATAGGTGTAAAAGAAAGCATAGTGCTATAGATACAGAGATGCTAAAAGAAACAGATTTGCCTGTCAAAATGTCAATATGTGTAGCCTTCAGTTTCTACAGTAGCAGAATCTTATCAAAAGACCTCTCACAAAACCAAAGAAATGATGGTGGCATGTAAAGGCTGTCTTTGGCTCCAATGCTAGTGCCAAAACACTCATGGATAAGACAGGAACTGAAAGTGGCAATAAAAAGCAAGAGCAGAAACACTGAACTTTGTTTTCATATGCTCCTTACAAAAGAAAATCCAGTAGACCTAGTTTAATTCTAACACCACTGAAAAGATGAGTGACAAATATGAAGTTGGTGGAATTGAGAAACAGATTTCATGCACAAAGAAATTTGCACCTGGGTTTGCCCCTCTTATAATCAAAATATACTGCAGGTACCTTAGAGAAAAACATTTGTCCAATAGTTGCCAGAGATCATGGGTCGCACCTATTAACAGATGTGGCCCACAAAACTGCCATGCAGTATCCTTGACATCTGTCTCTTGCAGACTCTTAGAATATATTCTGATCTCATGCTGTCAAGGATTCCAAAAACACTGTTCATGCAAAACCAAACTCTCACATAACACCCTGAACACTATGGATAAAGACAGTCGGGTTGATTTTTGTAAAGAATTTGACTCACTACTGCAGTTATGTTTATTATTGAAGGTACAATCATATGGGATATTAAATGAAATTTGTGACTGGATTGAAGATTTCGTGGTAAGGAGCATGTAGCACAATATCTTGGTTGTAGAATCATTAACAGACATAGAAGTAACTTCAGTCATGACCTAGTGAAGTGTGTTAGGAATCCTTGTTGTTCATGTGATACATTTTTGACCCATAAAACAATATTAATAGTAACCTCACTCTTTCTGCAGACTACACAGTTATCTATAATTGAGTATTTTCTTGAGAAACTTGCACAAATATGCAGTCTGATCTTGGTAAGATTTCTAAATGATTCTAACTCTGCAACTTGCTTTTGTGTTAAGCCCTCCAGTCCTTGTAGGAAATTTCATTCTGGAAAATAACTAACTCCACTTTTTGCATATGTAGCAACTCCTTTCTTCCTATTGGTTCAACAGCATTACAGTATTAGTTGTATCAATCAAGATGAGTCTGTTCAATTTCAGTGATTTCCATGTAATGATCTGATATTCAAAACATATCTGCTGACAATTTTACGTTACATTTTTCTGTATTGGTGTGTGAAATTCACCATTACCATTAATGACACTTCTGTTGCCTTTATAAAAGACACTGAAAACATTTTCTTTTATAGCCAGTGCTTTGTCCAAGTTGCAATATTTTTGTCTACTGGCAGCCATTTCAACTGTGACTATTGTCATTATACACCTCTGTCTTTTGGGTGAATTTACTATAAAAAGGTCCAGAGAAAATTCTAGAAATTGTTAGGATTGGATGGATACTGTTTCTATGGCGGGATGCTTCTGGCAATTAGCTGTACGTGTAGCTTCTTACCAGAAGCATCAGATATGAACTAAGCTATGTACAACACAGTTAAGTGAGAGGCTATGCATTAATCACACTTCTATTAAATATTTCTGTATTCTGAAAAATTTTCAGTGCTCTGCAGTAGCACTTTCCTCAGAATGCTTTATTCAATGTTAAATCACACCAATCAAAGAATGATTCAGTCTTCTCACTGTTCCGAGGAGCATTCTCAGTGGTGTTTCCAAATTGCTTTGGAAATGGATGAACAAATGGATTTGAAGTATAAATTGTTGCAACATCTGTCCTGTTAATCAGATTTTGACTCCTGCATTTAACATTTGTTTCTGCCTCTAAAAAAACTGTGACTAGAAACCTTTTGGAGTTACGGTTCAAAAATGGCTCTGAACACTATGGGACTTAACATCTGAGGTCATCAGTCCCCTAGAACTTAGAACTACTTAAACCTAACTAACCTAAGGACATCACACACATCCATGCCCGAGGCAGGATTCAAACCTGTGACCATAGCAGTTGCGCAGTTCCAGACTGAAGCGCCTAGAACCACTCGGCCACACTGGCCAGCTTTTGGAGTTATTGGAGCTGTAAATAATTATCTTGAGCATCTTTCAGAAACAGATTCATGGATGGAATCTACTTATTGGAAAAAATATTGGACATGGTCTATTATCTTAAAAGGAAACTATGCCAAAAAATAAAATTTCTTAGCTCTAATAAATAAAGTATATCACTACCAGGCTTACAATTTTTATATTTGCCGTCGTATGTGGAAGGTCTGTTCTAATATGTGCTAACTATGAATTTCACAGAATAATACATTTTCTTTCATTAATTATCGTGGGAAAACTACAGTAAGCGTTGTGCACCAATGGAATTTTGTCTGCTAACTGCAAGGGAAACAGACTTATTAAAGCATAGAAAGATCACTGTTGCCATGACATCTATAAGGTCAGTAACTTGATTTAATGAGTTGCTAGCTATGAATTTCAGATAAATATCTTTTTTTAAATCCTGGTTACTGTGACAAACATTATCATACCTTAGCACCATAGATTTTATAACCTCAGAAGTTCATGACAGGCCTCTTTATAGACCAGCTGATCTGGATGGAGAACTTTATAAACAATCCTTTCAGTAACAAAAACATAGAGCAACATGGAAATAATGTTACTCAATACTTAGCAGTCTTGTTTTTCCTGAGGTGAATAAGGACTTTTCCATTAGAATGATTGTGGGTTATTGTCATGATCATAAACCCAAAGTCAACTTTTGTCACTACTGACAACATGAAAGGTAATTTTGGATTGTCTTGAAACAGTTGTTTAAGTTTCCTCCTGACTTCCAGGCAATGTTGCCCCTGATCACCTTGAAATAATCATGGCACAATTTTTGCTGTGGCCTCTGTCATGTTCAATTCCTCTAAAAGTTTATGTTCACATGCACCATAACTTATTTCCAAGGTGTTGCAGAGATCATTAATGGTCTGTCTATAACCTTGCACTATCAGATCCTCCACTTTCTGAATGTTTTCTGTTGTAATGTCAGTTGATGGCTGACTAGAACAGTCAGCCTTGCAAGATCCATGTTTGCACATTTTTAAACACTTACACCAGTGTAAATCCATGAATGACCTAAAACATTGTCTCCAAAAGCTTTGGTGCATTTCTGCAGCAGATTTTCAAAGTTTAAATCAAAACTTTATAGAAAAGCTGCTCTTTAATCTCATCCACCATAAAACCATAAATGCACAGCTAACCAGAGCACTCAGCAACTAGCACCAATCATTCAAGAAGGATATACAGAGATACTGTAAGTGTTATTCAGTTTATGTGTTACTATTTAGGAACTGATGACCTTAGCAGTTGAGTCCCATGAGATTTCACACACATTTTTTTGTTACTATTTGCATGCAAAATTCAAATTTCAGCAGCTTTTGAATAGTACTTAATATTATTCATGAACCATTGCTTTCAAAAAATGTAACACTTGGAAGCAATATAATTAGGATAACTAAATTCACTACAATGAATATTCAAAGAATGACACAAAAATCAATATGAAAACATGTATACAGGAGAATTATCATAATTAACTCTGCTGTGTTCGTGCAGTGGTGCTTAATATTTGGTAAAGTCTTGGGACTCTCACCTTATCCCACTGGACAAAATTGAAGCCTGGCGTATATATGGTGATTATACAAATGGTTGGTTTTTATTAGTATTTTTCACCAAGAGAAATTCATCCAAAGTTGATGAACTTTTCTAAAAAGCCTGTTCCATTTTTAACCATTAAATTGGTATCTGAATGCAGACATCAGATATAATTGTCTTAAAGACAATCAAAATGATAGACACCCAAAGTCTGCATCTACAGCTGAAAACATCAAGAAATATTCTCAGCATTTACTAGACAATGAGCAATTAAAGGTGTATGATATAATTTGTTCAAATGATATATGGAAATAACTATCTATCTAAGGAGTAAAGGTGACAATTCACTGAATAGTTGACGCACTGTGTCAGCATCAGCCACCTAAAGAAGGCTGGGAGTGTAGTTATCTTTTGGATGAATATTTCTTCAGGACTATGGAATTCAAATATAACTGACATCCTAGGTTTGTCTGAAGAAAGAATATATTACATTTTACTTGAAAAAGTAGTGTTCTGTGGTATTCATCAGTCCAAAGAATTGTTTGATGGAGCTCTCCATGACTGTATTGTGCAAATATTTTAGACGTCCATAAACACTGCATCCTTCACCAATAATTTGGAGCTGCTTACTGTACTGAAGCTTTGGTTTCATTCTAAAATTTTTATCCCCTACACTTCCTTCAGTTATCATACTAACTATTCTCTGTTACTTCAGGAATGTGTCCTATCAATCTATTATGAAGTTGTATCACAAATCTGTTTTTCACCAATGTGGTTTAGTATCTGACTGATTACTTGATCTACCCACCTGGTCTTTAGCATTCCTCTTTAGCGCCATATTTCTAAAGCTTTTATTTTCTTCTTGCCTATACTTTTATTGGCCACATTTAACTTCCATACAAGCATAACCTACAAACTAATACATTCAGAAAAGACTTCCGAACACTGATAATGATAATTGTGGATTTAGATAGACTAAACATTTATGGTCATCAGTCTTTTATCAGTTCCCAGGACAAAGTCTGTGTACACCATCTGTATGTGTCTTGAGTAAATCTCAAGTGCATGTGTGAGATCATTTTCTAAATGTTTACGTAACATGTATTTGAGATGGGATGTGGGCACCAGCCCAGTGTTTACCTAATGGAATGTGGGAAACAGCCTAAAAACTACATCCAGACTGACCACCTCACCAGCCACGGTTCTTATCTGTGAAAAAGATCAATCTGGATCGGGCTCACATCTCTGTGTCCCAGAAGGAGGACGTTATTATGCTCAGCTATCTGAGCAGGTTCCTAACACTGAAGTTTATGGTAGATGTTGAAATATTTCTCCTTTTCATAAATATTTTGCCTGACTATTGACAGACTGTATTTTATGTACTGTTTTCTGTGGCATCATCACTTATTTTGCCCAAAAAATTAACTCATGTACTGCCTTTAGTGTCTCACTTCATAACCTAACAGCCCCAACATTGCCTGACTCATTCTATTAATCTCCATTAACCTTGTTTTACTTTTTCATGTGTTCATTGTACCAACTGAATAGTGTGCGGGATGGGCTGCAGTCCTGTCTCAATCCTTCTCAATTATAGCCCCTTTTTCATGTTTGTCAACTTTTGTAATTGCAGTCTGCTTTGTGAATATGGCATAGGCAATTTTTGTAGCCTGCGTTTTAACCCTGGTAATTTCAGAATTTAAAAGAGTATATTCCAGCCAAATTGTCAAAAATATTTTCTAAATCTACAATAGCTGTAAATATAGATTTGTCTGTCTTCAGTTTCTTTACTAAGATAAATCATAGGATCAGTATTGCCTTACCCATTCCTACATATCTCCATATCTCAAACTGATAGATAAGTCAGATTAGTATTTTGCAAATATGACTTCACTAAACACACATCTATCAGCATATGCTTTCTTTCATATTAGACTTGTTCCATCCTTTTTCAAGTCTAAGGATGTTTTGTATGCCTCATACATCATGCATACTAAGTGTAACAGTTTTCTCACAATAGACCCTCCAAAGATTTCATAATTCTGAGGGAATGTCATCTACTCCTGGTGCCTTTCCCCACTTTCAAATTCCAATCTGCTGTCACAATAAAATTTTTGTATCTTGTGATGTACTGAACATTTTTTTCTCATCATATATTTTTTCAGACTATATCTCATCTTCAGAAGCTGTACCTATTTATACTTTTACTGCTGCTGAATATTGTGGTTTTCTGTCTTGTAGGCTGTGGTGGTCTTCTCACTATTGGCTGTGATGGTCTGCTCACTATGCTGGTCACAGTAGTTCACTTGCATTCCTGATTTCTTGTTCATTCTTAGACCTTCTGCACTGCCCCTGTATGATTTTCTGGTTATAACCTGCTACTCACCTGACCAAAAATCCAATTTTTCTGATCATTGAATTTCACTAATTTCCACTATATTTAACTTCAACCTATCCATTTCTCTTTTTCAGCTACTTCTGTAAAATGTAAACAACTATGACTATAGTGATAATTTACTCAATCTCATTGATAAAAAAGTAATTCCATATTACTTTATATATGCAAATTAGGAGAAAAATGGCTATTTTGAAAGGGGCAAGGTCGGACCAGTGCTTCTTCTCTTATACTGGTGCATGATGGCAGGTTTAACAGTGGTGATAATTGCCAGAATAGAAACCTTTGGGTAGGGATAAGAATTTGGGAATGTCATGTGGTTTGACTAGGATGTTGCAGACGGTGGAGAGGTGACAGCAGTGTCAGAGGATGGTGTGAGGAGGATATCAGGGAGAAAGAGAATTTCATTTCAGGGTTTCATTTTAAAAAATTATGGTATTGGCAGAGGACTGTATAAAGTCCTGAATAACAAGGGATGTGCTTCTAAATTTTTTGGATGTGAGAACTGCATTAGGCAGAGGGCAGGGCAGGGATGGGATTGGTTGGGGGGAGAGGGGGGGGGGGGGGGTAGGGTAAGGTAGGGTAGGGTAGGGTAGGGTAGAGTAGAGTAGAGTAGAGTAGAGTAGAGAATGATACTACTATGAAGTCTTGGTTGCGAATAAGATCTGAGTAGTAGTCGCGCGGGAGGAAAACCTGAGAGAGGTTGTTGGTGTGGGTGTTGAGGCATTGATACATTTGCTGTGGTTGTGTGGGTTGTAAGGAAGGTGGCATCTAATGTGAAAGGAGTGACAGATGTCACCGTTTAGGTATTAAATTCAGTGGAGACTTTGATAACAGTTACTATGGGATAGCCATGATGGTTGTTTTTGTGTATTTTAAGAAGTAAAGCAGGAAGTGGGAGTGTGTGGATCAGGAGAGGTATGGAGTTTTCAGGATTTTTTGCAGCCCAGTCTCAATGGAAAGAATGACTTCTTTAGTAACAAAGCCAGAGGGATATCTGCAGCTTTTGGACACTGAAGAATACAAAAGATTTTACTGTGTGATATTTCAATGACTGACTCATCCAGATAACTTCTTCATGTGCTGTTAGCCATGTTATTATGTGTACTCATTGTCTGGATTCCAAACACTTAGGGCGGAGCCCAGGCAGTGAATACACATAACAACACAGCTCACAGGACCTGACAAATATTACTGCATTGGTTGTTGAACTATACCAGACAACGAATATGCATAATAACGCAGCATATGGCACCTGAAGAAGACAGCTCTGTCAGTGGCTGAAATATTGCGCAGTAAGATGGAATGAACACTGGACAATTCACCATTAACCAGCCACACTACAAATACCTGACAGATCACAATAATTTTTACTATGTATTTCTGCTGAATAAATACTTAGCTGTATTTCCCCACATGATTATCCTGTATGACAGTGGTAAGTGATAGTATGCAATTCTAACTAATAAAAATTATTTATAAGTACCATAAATAGAGATCAGTGGGGATTCTGTCTGCAAGTCAACACAATGAGAGAGATTTCAAAGTGAAAATCATGAAAAACTGAATTTTCAGTTAATTTATATGTGTGGTGGTGCCACTTGAGTTTATTATTTATAAAGATGACAAGGAATTTCGTACTCAGTGTTTCATTTAATGATCACCCATTGATCTCTGTTTCTGGTACCTGTAATTCATTTTTATTTGTTGTCATGGGCTTCCAACCGAAGGCTGGTTTGATGCAGCTCTCCAAGTTAGTCTATCCTGTACAAGTTTCTGCATAACTATTATGACCTATGTCCATTTGAACATGCTTACTGTCTTCAAACCTTGGTCTCCCTCTACAGCCCCCCCGTCCCCCTCCCTTGGCTGATTAAGGATAAAGATGTTAACTGTGAACAGGCTGCATGCCTGTTCTGTTGATCTCCTGGCTGTGTCTAATATGGAATCTGGATGGGGTGGTATATTACTCCTGGTAATATTTTACCCAGCAGGATACCACATTCTTAAACCAACAGTACAGCCACAAGTCTTCAAATACCAAAATAACATGGCCATGTTGGCTAATATTACAGAGCCAGATCAGTCAGTCACTTAAATGATTGCCACTGCAACTACTGGCAATGCTGTTACATCTCTTCAGAAACTATATGCTAGTATGACTCCCATTCTACAATGTGAATGTACCTACAATTCTCTTATCTGTATAACTGAGGCACACAAGCAACCCCATCTTGTCATGTTCTATGATTTGTGGGGGCAGGTATTAATTATGAGAAATTTTATACAAGGTTTATGTGGTATTTTTTAAATACTGACAATAAAACTTATGTGAAACAAATTTTTCATCATGTTATGACCATTTTAAAAAGAAGCTAACTGTTTCCATGTATAGGTTTCTCAGTGTGGAAGAGATATGTGTCTGTAATTCCATGCCAGAGAAAAAGGAAATCAGAACAGTACTAGGTCATTAGTTACCTTTCTCACCCTATTTGTTGCTATTTCATTTCCATCTCTTTTTCCATATGAAAAGAAAATGGAAGGTAGAAAACATTTTGAGTACACTAAAGACATTATACCAGAAATAGATTATGTTTTTCAGAAATTCCAAAATTATGCTTCAGGAGGAAATGTAATCACTGTGTAAATATTGGGCAATCCAGACTGATATAAATGGAAGCTACATTGACAAAAAGAGCATTTTTGCTGAAAAAATGCCATCGTTGAATATCTGGCCAAGTATTTTTCACTTTGTTCTCATACTGTATTGTATTCAGTTTCTATATTGGAAAAAAAAAAAAAAAAAAAAACAGCAGTTCATTATCTCAATATTGTCATCTATATCATGTGAATGAAGGTAGAAGCCAATCTACTGCAGTGTTGTTACAGTTATACAGCAAACGATCAAGATATGTTACATCTCTGTGTCAGTAAAAAATACTCCATTTTTATGCTATATGAACCTAAAACAAGTAATTTATTGTTTCAAAATTATCTTAATACTTTGTTGTAACACAAAGTGCACTTTACAAATGTTAGTGAAATTGAATGAAGCATGCTGCATATTTGAGGAGCAAAGTCCTGTAATTGATCCTTGTTTTTGGCATGCACTGTTGATTGTTTGTAGGTTTTTTCAGACAGGGTCAGTTTCCATAAAATTTTTCTGGGTTGCAAACCATGAGTTATTGTAAAATTAAGCAACAGTTTTGTCAATACAGGTATTACAAGAGGCCCTCATCAGAATATACAATACTTATGGATCATTACCACTTGAACTCTATTATATTGACTCCTCTACTTTCATGTAACCACTTAAAGACAAGTATAATAAATTTTTTTATAGCATTGGATGTTGTGAATTTTGAGGAGGGCAACTGAGATACTTCATTGATTGTAATTCTTGTGTAGATTCCATCTGTGTGAGTACTATGTCTCTAGTGGCCATATTATCCTCTGAATGTTAAGCTGTAATCTTTCTTCTTTCCTGAGATGCCATCTAAATAAGGTTTTTGTACACTGAGAGCATTTTGGAATAAACCGAAAAGATGTCATGTAGTCCTCTAGGCTGAAGAAATTACATTTTTCTGTACACTTGCAGTAGGTTAAATGCAGTCTTACAGTTGCAGTAGGTTAAATGCAGTCTCTATTTCTCATATTCTCTCACTTCATTTAGTTTCCTTTCAAAAGATTGTTAAATTTTTTTATTGGCTTCTAGCATACAAACTTTTTAGCCCTCACAGATAAATGTACTGACACAAGATTGTTGAAATAGTACTAATGGCTTATAGGACATTAGTCAAAAGCTTTTAAATGTATAACTAAAGATAATTTTTTGGATTTTAGTAGACTGAAATTTGCTAAATGGACATGAATTCTAATGTGTATTCACTTAATCATGAATTGAAAACAAAATTCCAA